>NW_026906309.1:0-67500 GCF_033807715.1 Cololabis saira | reverse complement strand
TCATACTATTGCTCAGGCTTATTTATTATTAGTGCCACGGCTGCGCCACGTGGCACGCCTCCTCCATTGAGATGCGCAAGCTCAATGGAGGAGGAGTGCCTCGTGCGCAGCACGAGGCACTCATACTATTGCTCAGGCTTATTATTATATATTCTTCCGTAAAAACTTCGGCGCGTAACTAGTCCCACAGCTTTGAGAAAACGCGAAAAGTAAAAACGTAGAAACGTGCGCCTTAATCGGGAATCGATGGGTATGACTTTTATTAGCGATTGGCGTGCACGTTTTTGCGCAACGTGCACAAACGTGCGCTTTTTGCCCCATCCGGAACGCATTGCGTGAACTTTGGGGCCTCACCACTCGCACACCGTTACTCGAAAAATTCTGAACCGATTTAGAAAGTTGTAGGCCCTGAATTTAACTACAGTCCTGTGGATTTTCAGAACGATGGCACGAATAGTTTTTGCACGAAGTGCAAAAACATTTCCAAATTTCCAAACTAATGGGGACCATGTATTTGTATGGGGCAGCATTTCACACTGTGGGTGGGAGGAGGTTAAAAAAAAAAAAAAACACCTTTTTTCTGAGTCACGTATCTTTCTCATACTTGCACGTAGAAACGTCATTCAAACTTCAAAACGGAGGAAAACTTCTCTTCTCTCTCCAAACCCGAAACTGTTTTTTCCTAAAATGTACACTTTTCAAGATATGAGCCCTCAAGCGAGGACTGGAAATCACTTTTTTGTCAAATCTTCAGTGCGGTTCTAATTGATCAGAGTGCGAGAGACTTTGAAAAAATGATCATAATTTTTATTTGTAACTCGAGCTCACGGGCAAACCGTAAAAGCTAGAAAGATAATTTTTGGTCAGAATGTAGACATAGATGTTGAGATTCAAATAATGTGACTTTGACAGGCGTGGTGTGCACAACATTTGAACGGGGGGCCCAACAGACACGCCAAATCCTGTCTCGATCTCCATTGAGTCCCATGTTAAAAAACATTTTCTTAAAAAAAATCTCATTTTTGTTTTCGAATTGCCGTTACTAACACATTTTAAGGAATATCTGAATGAAAATAAGATTGACAGAATGTTCTGGGTTCTCCGTCTCTCACGATGTTTTCATTTTTCTGCTAAGAGCTACGGTTTGACCGCAAAGTGGAGTGATTTGAGGTTTGTCACAACCGAAAATCTAGCTGTCATTCCCGCTCCCTCTGTATCAGGTTCTTGTTGCCCCTAACAACCAGAGCACAGCTGTGCTGATTAGACTGACCCAGACCTGGTCACATGACACAGTCATTACAGACTTCATGTAATATAACCTGGAAAATGGAGGAATCTGAACCCTGACCTTTTGACCTTACATGATCCCCAGTCCTGCTGGGAACAGGTTCATTGGATATATATGTATATTATTATTATTATTATACATATAAATATTTACATTTGTATATTATATATACAAATTAGCCCCGCCCCTTCTTCTGATTGGCCGATATGTTATAGTCCAATATCTTTTGAATGGTTTGACATACAGAGTAATGGGTGGTGTCAAATGACTAAGTATCGAGTCCCTGGCCCTCATTGGTGCAAATTAGCCCCACCCCTTCTTCTGATTGGCCGATACGTTATAGTCCAATATCTTTTGAATGGTTTGACATACAGAGACATGGGTGGTGTCAAATGACTAAGTATCGAGTCCCTGACCCTCATTGGTGCAAATTAGCCCCACCCCTTCTTCTGATTGGCCGATACGTTATAGTCCAATATCTTTTGAATGGTTTGACATACAGAGTAATGGGTGGTGTCAAATGACTAAGTATCGAGTCCCTGGCCCTCATTGGTGCAAATTAGCCCCACCCCTTCTTCTGATTGGCCGATACGTTATAGTCCAATATCTTTTGAATGGTTTGACATACAGAGACATGGGTGGTGTCAAATGACTAAGTATCGAGTCCCTGACCCTCATTGGTGCAAATTAGCCACGCCCCTTCTTCTGATTGGCCGATACGTTATAGTCCAATATCTTTTGAATGGTTTGACATACAGAGACATGGGTGGTGTCAAATGACTAAGTATCGAGTCCCTGACCCTCATTTGTGCAAATTAGCCACGCCCCTTCTTCTGATTGGCTGATACGTTAAAGTCCAATATCTTTTGAATGGTTTGACATACAGAGACATGGGTGGTGTCAAATGACTAAGTATCGAGTCCCTGACCCTCATTGGTGCAAATTAGCCCCGCCCCTTCTTCTGATTGGCCGATACGTTATAGTCCAATATCTATGGAATGGTTTGACATACAGAGACATGGGTGGTGTCAAATGACTAAGTATCGAGTCCCTGACCCTCATTTGTGCAAATTAGCCCCGCCCCTTCTTCTGATTGGCTGATACGTTAAAGTCCAATATCTTTTGAATGGTTTGACATACAGAGACATGGGTGGTGTCAAATGACTAAGTATCGAGTCCCTGACCCTCATTGGTGCACATTAGCCCCACCCCTTCTTCTGATTGGCCGATACGTTATAGTCCAATATCTTTTGAATGGTTTGACATACAGAGACATGGGTGGTGTCAAATGACTAAGTATCGAGTCCCTGACCCTCATTGGTGCAAATTAGCCACGCCCCTTCTTCTGATTGGCCGATACGTTATAGTCCAATATCTTTTGAATGGTTTGACATACAGAGTAATGGGTGGTGTCAAATGACTAAGTATCGAGTCCCTGACCCTCATTTGTGCAAATTAGCCACGCCCCTTCTTCTGATTGGCTGATACGTTAAAGTCCAATATCTTTTGAATGGTTTGACATACAGAGACATGGGTGGTGTCAAATGACTAAGTATCGAGTCCCTGACCCTCATTGGTGCAAATTAGCCCCGCCCCTTCTTCTGATTGGCCGATACGTTATAGTCCAATATCTTTTGAATGGTTTGACATACAGAGACATGGGTGGTGTCAAATGACTAAGTATCGAGTCCCTGACCCTCATTTGTGCAAATTAGCCACGCCCCTTCTTCTGATTGGCTGATACGTTAAAGTCCAATATCTTTTGAATGGTTTGACATACAGAGACATGGGTGGTGTCAAATGACTAAGTATCGAGTCCCTGACCCTCATTGGTGCACATTAGCCCCACCCCTTCTTCTGATTGGCTGATACGTTATAGTCCAATATCTATGGAATGGTTTGACATACAGAGTCATGGGTGGTGTCATATTACTCAGTATCTAGTCCTTGACCCTGATTGGTGCAAATTAGCCCCGCCCCTTCTTCTGATTGGCCGATACGTTATAGTCCAATATCTTTTGAATGGTTTGACATAGAGAGTCATGGGTGGTGTCAAATGACTAAGTATCGAGTCCCTGACCCTCATTGGTGCAAATTAGCCCCGCCCCTTCTTCTGATTGGCTGATACGTTATAGTCCAATATATTTTGAATGGTTTGACATAGAGAGTCATGGGTGGTGTCAAATGACTAAGTATCGAGTCCCTGACCCTCATTGGTGCAAATTAGCCACGCCCCTTCTTCTGATTGGCCGATACGTTATAGTCCAATATCTTTTGAATGGTTTGACATACAGAGACATGGGTGGTGTCAAATGACTAAGTATCGAGTCCCTGACCCTCATTTGTGCAAATTAGCCACGCCCCTTCTTCTGATTGGCTGATACGTTAAAGTCCAATATCTTTTGAATGGTTTGACATACAGAGACATGGGTGGTGTCAAATGACTAAGTATCGAGTCCCTGACCCTCATTGGTGCAAATTAGCCCCGCCCCTTCTTCTGATTGGCCGATACGTTATAGTCCAATATCTATGGAATGGTTTGACATACAGAGACATGGGTGGTGTCAAATGACTAAGTATCGAGTCCCTGACCCTCATTTGTGCAAATTAGCCACGCCCCTTCTTCTGATTGGCTGATACGTTAAAGTCCAATATCTTTTGAATGGTTTGACATACAGAGACATGGGTGGTGTCAAATGACTAAGTATCGAGTCCCTGACCCTCATTGGTGCACATTAGCCCCACCCCTTCTTCTGATTGGCTGATACGTTAAAGTCCAATATCTTTTGAATGGTTTGACGTACAGAGTCATGGGTGGTGTCATATTACTCAGTATCTAGTCCTTGACCCTGATTGGTGCAAATTAGCCCCGCCCCTTCTTCTGATTGGCCGATACGTTATAGTCCAATATCTTTTGAATGGTTTGACATAGAGAGTCATGGGTGGTGTCAAATGACTAAGTATCGAGTCCCTGACCCTCATTGGTGCAAATTAGCCCCGCCCCTTCTTCTGATTGGCTGATACGTTATAGTCCAATATATTTTGAATGGTTTGACATAGAGAGTCATGGGTGGTGTCATAGGACTCAGTATTGAGTCCTTGACCTTCATTTGGTGCAAATTAGCCCCGCCCCTTCTTCTGATTGGCCGATACGTTAGGCCGCGTTCAGACTGCAGGCAAATCTGATTCATATCTGATTCCTTCTCATATCCGATTTTCAGGGCTGACTGTCCACACTGTTTTTAGCAAGTGTCCATATGGATATGGCTCTGTTCAGACTGGGCCACATCATTGACGGGTTGCCGTAGCAACGACGTCGGAGCGGAGGCGTCACCCAGCGCGTGTATTGTGTAAAGTCATGTATTTTTATATATATATATAAAATAATCCCAAAATATCTGTACCGTTTCTGATTGGGTCGGCACTGCGCATCATTTTTAGACACAACAATGAACGCATATACCGCAAAAGTTGTGTCTCGGCGGAGGGACCCGACGTCCCAGCAAAATGAGAAACAGAGAAAAGTGTTCAGAACAAAACCACCAGCAAACTAACAAACCAACCAACAAAGCTCAGAGTTAACAAAACGAACCAGCAATGAACAACTGGCAGCCCCGCTCCATAACCTCTCCTCCTGATGAGCTGACGAGCTGCAGGTTCAGGCTCTCAGCGCGACTGAAGGCTGATTCATGGTTCCGCGTTACACCAATGCAGAGCCTACGGCGTAGGGTACGCGGCGACCCGCACCGTACGTGGAAATGCGGTCTTTTTTCTGCTATTAAAACATGATTTGTAATGTGAATTTGCAACACTTAAACTACAAATAATAGTTTTTGACGTGACATCAGAGATTGTACATGCTCTCTGCGAAAGGATGAGTAGCTCCACAACTGGAAATGGGCGGGTGGTTTGGAGCGTCTGGGACAGTCATATCCCACCTGAGTGTTTGGATGTTCAGACTGAGACGCATCCACCCAAATGCGATAATGATCGGATATGAAACTACCTCCTGGAGGTGGTTTCGATCTGGTTTGCAAAAATCGGATATCATGCGGTTTGGGACTGTTCAGACTTCAAAAGAGTCATCTATGGGGGTATTATTGTTCCAATATTATTTGTGTGTGCGTATCTCAATCTGTGTGTGCGTAAAAAGATTTGTGTGTCTGTATTCAGATTTGTGTGTGCGTAAAAAGATTTGTGTGTCTGTATTCAGATATGTGTGTGCGTAAAAAGATGTGTGTGTCTGTATTAAGATCTGTGTGTGCGTAAAAATATTTGTGTGTCTGTATTAAGATCTGTGTGTGTGTAAAAAGATTCGTGTGTCTGTATTCAGATCTGTGTGTGCGTAAAAAGATTTGTGTGTCTGTATTCAGATTTGTGTGTGCGTAAAAATATTTGTGTGTCTGTATTAAGATCTGTGTGTGTGTAAAAAGATTCGTGTGTCTGTATTCAGATCTGTGTGTGCGTAAAAAGATTTGTGTGTCTGTATTCAGATTTGTGTGTGCGCAAAAATCAGCCGGGAGCTCTCGATTGGTTGTCTTTGCACACGTGGATTTTGACACACTTCTGCCGCGGCAAATCTGTAAAAAGATCTGTGTGTAAAACGATTTGTCCGTATCATTTGCTTTGCCCTGAGCTCGGACTCACAGGCTCACGCCAGGCTACAGTAGCAATGCAGCCTTCACACCGCTAGTCGGCGCGTAGCACTCAGTCAGTACGTTTACCTGCAGCAGTTCCATCGGGGTTTTGAACATATTATTAGACATCGTTTGCACTAAACTGCATGCAAAGACCTGAACCCCATCTACTTCGGACCTATGTCGGACATTTAGTAATCGGGTTGCATATGGAGTAAGATAACTTCCAAAAAGATGTGTTCATGTTATAACTATTCGTATTCGTAATGATAAACATTTGTATGTAAATAAACAAGTTGTACTCAAAATTCTGCTGTCACGCACATGAGTCTGACAAATTATTAGGTTAAGAGTAAGAAATTAGGTAAGAAATTGACCTTTTACGTCTCATTTATTCATTCACACACGCACTAATATATTTGGGAAACAGTGAGGCACCAAATATAATATATTTAATTTTCTCAGATGGAAAAAATAAGAACTTTATTGATCCCACATAGGAGTAATTCATGTTATATCAGCTATAGAGAACAAGATAGTGCTGAAAAAAACAAACAATATATATCCCCCCTCACAAAAATAAGAATAGAGAAACATATTTTCTCATCAACAAAACAAATTTGAATTTTTTGAAATAACAAAATAACACATTTGAACCATTTTTCAGACAATAAAAGAACTGAAAAAATCTGAAGAATTGTTCAAATATGTTATTTTGTTACTTGAAAATTTTCAAATATCTTTATGTAAAATATGCTTTGTTGATGAGAAAATATATTTTTCTTATTTTTGTGAGGGGGGATAGGCTATATATTCTTTTTCGGCACTACCTTGTTCTCTAATATGACATGAATTACTCCTATGTGGGATCAATAAAGTTCTTATTTTTGCCATCTAAGAAAATTACGCACACACAAATCTTTTTACGCACACACAGATCTGAATACAGACACACAAATCTTTTTACGCACACACAGATTGAGATACGCACACACAAATAATATTGGAACAATAATATATATATATATATATATATATATATATATATATATATATATATATATATATATATATATATATATGTATATGTATAAAGATTTATACTGGACTGTCCTTATCATATTCACCATTGTTCAATGTACCAGTGTCTTCACTTCCCCTCTCTTCATACTCGACGACAGACACACTGGTTTCAATTTATATTTAAATGTATTTATTATGATTACCCCCCTTATTTAAAACAGTATTTTGTACAACTTACATCAAATTATCAAACCAGGCAATCTACTTATCCTTACTTTGCAGTGCCTCACAATAGGAAATCGAGTAGGTACAAAAGCATTCATGTTCAAAGGCCCAAACGACTGGAACCATCTACCTGTAGTTATCAGATCATCGCAATCATTAATCTGTTTTAATAAAGTCCTATCCACCTACCTTGAAACACCCTGCTCCTGCTTTCATTAACTCTGTCACCATATTTTTTTATTTTTTTATTTTTTATTTTTCTCATCTAATATTTGTTCAAACTCTGGTTGCAATTTTGTCGAAGTGATTTTTGTATATGTCTCTCGTTTGTTTTTTTTGTTTGATTGTTTGTTTTTGTTTTGTTTCCCTGTCTGTATTGTATTGTATTGTCTTGTCTCCTTTCATTGTATTGTGCTGAGTTGTGTTATGTCTTGATGTTTTTTGTGTAGGACCCCCTCGTAAACGAGTTGTTACAACTCAAGGGGCTTATCCTACTATAAATAAACAACTTCAACAACACACACACACACACACACGCACACACACACGCACACACACACACACACACACACACACACACGCGCGCACACACACACACACACACACACACACACACGGCAGCACGGTGGCTTAGTGGTTAGCACTGTTGCCTCACAGCAAGAAGGTTCCCGGTTCAAGAAGGACCTTTCTGTGTGGAGTTTGCATGTTCTCCCCGTGCTTGCATGGGTTTCCTCCGGGTACTCCGGTTTCCTCCCACAGTCCAAAAACATGCATGCTAGGTTAATTGATCATTCTAAATTGCCCCTAAGTGAGAGTGTGTCTGGTTGTTTGTGGGGACTGCGGGTGGAAACTAGCATTTCTGCTAAACCCGGTGTATTTACACTGCTTAATGTAGTGTACATTAATATGCATTGTCCCATCTAAATAAACTTTGAAACACACACACACACTATTAATATTTTCTCTTGTACATTGCTCATTTTTCTACATTAAATATTGGTCTTTTCCAATTATTTAACTATTTTTTAGTTATTTGTATTTTATGATTTACTTTTTTATACCAAAAGACTCTGTGCCGTTACGTAGTACAGGGAAAACGTAAATTGCCAACAATAAACAAATGCCCGTAGCGGGTTGCGAACCCTCGACCTCTCAACCAAAGACGGCAACACTACAGCTGCGCCACGAGTCCGCTCGGTGATTTATCAGCATGGCATACTTTTAAGCATTACCATGACCCGTTCCAGCTTGTTCAGTCATCATTCAGTCATCATTCATGTACAGTCATCATTCGTACAGTCAAGTTTTCTCAGATATATGGTTAATTAAGAAATACAGAGCATATTTTTTTTCATTACAACTTTTTTCAGAATTCTGAGATAAATGTCTAGTTAATTCAGAAAAACAGAGCATATTTTTTTTCATTAAACTTTTCTCAGAATTCTGACATATTTATCTGGTTAATTTACAAAACAGAGCTTTTTTTTCATTAAAACTTTTCTCAGAATTATGAGATAATTATTTTTGATAATCCTGCCAGCTCGATCTGCATTTCTATTGGATGGTACATCTCACATGACTGAATCTATAAATAGGTCATCGCAGCTCGGAGCGTCCCCGTCTTCAGACGAACCCGACCTGAGCAGACAGACCTGTTGTTGCTGTTTGAGATTTCGGATTCTTCTCGGAATTACAACCTGCTTCGCCTAGTGGATTATTTTGGATATATCTTGGAGCTACCTGCTTCGTGGACTTGTTTCAGAGGTAAAAAATGTATTATTATCGAGTCTTTGTGTAGGTAACAGGAGCTAAGGCTAAATTCTATTGTGTATAAATTGCCACGACCCCTTGAACCACGGCCGGGCGTGATTTATTGATTGATATATTTAAATATATTTAATTTATATTGTATTAAACTATGCCCGGCTCGGCAGCCGGAGATCAAAGACTCAGACCGACATCAAAGGAGTTCTAGCTTTAACTGCTTTATATGCCTGTAGCAGCTATAAACCGTTATGCAGTGTTTCCTCTACATTCATTCAGCAGTGGCGGCCCGCCACTGCTAAATCATAGCCGCCACGCCTTAAAAATTTTATTTTATTAAAAAAAAAAAAAAAAAAATTTTTTTTTTTTTTTTGCAAATGCACCATCGCCGCATCTCTCCACCTTCACAGCACAGCCTGTGTGATGATGAGCGCAACGGCGGGGGGAGGGGAGGGAGGGAGGGAGTGGGCTGTTTGGAGTGTTTGGGGGATCCTATTGGCGTTAATTACCCGTGAGGGGGATCATCTTGCAGCATGTGTGCTGCTAAGCATCAATGGGCCAGAGAATTTCCCTACAACAGAGCCTTAGAGCTCTTCTTTAAAAAGCCAAGGCAAATTAAGTGCTCTGAGCCTGGGTGCAAACTTTTGCCGCGTTCCATTTACCTCGGAAATCGGAACTGGGAACTAAGAATGGCAGCCATCTTGGAATGGTAACTCGGGGGTGGTGAAGCTTCTCCCACTTTCCCAGTAGGAAATCCCACTTCGAGGGGCGTTCCAGTTGAAAATTCCGACTCGGAACTGGGAAATTCCGACTTCCGAGGACAAATGGAACGCGGCATTGGTCATTGAGTCTACACAGCCTCATCTAGCTGATGTTTACATGTTATTTATTTAATGTTATTGTTTTTATTTATTTTTTACATTTTCAACTGGTTAGAGTTGAAGTTGAAGTAACATTTATTTTTTGTTCAGGGATTGTTCTTCAAAAGTTCAGGGATAATAATAAATAGGTTTTGAAAGTTACATTTGCTGTCAAGTGGTTATTTGTGTACGCCGTACATTTACGCCGCCGCCACCCCCTCGGGAAGCATGCCCCCACTGCTGAAAAAATTCCTAGAGGAAACACTGCGCTCTCTCTCTCTCTCTCTCTCTCTCTCTCTCTCTCTCTCTCTCTCTCTCTCTCTCTCTCTCTCTCTCTCTCTCTCTCTCTCTCTCTCTCTCTCTCCCTTCCTCCCTCCCTCCCATCTTTCTTTCTTGAAATATATTGATTCCTGATAAAATAAGTTTGTTAGTGACAGCTCTGCTCCTGTATGCATGTGAATGAGTGTACGTTTGTGTGAACATGAAAGTACAATCTGCATTGAGATTTCTCACTTCAGGAATCCCGGTTTGTGATTGGACGCTGCCTCGGCGTTGCCACTGCTCATTTGCATAAAGTTCAGATTTTTCAACTCAAAATTGACGCCTATGTGACGCTTTCAGTGTCAATGCAGGACTTTTTCTTGATGAAACACGGCATAGAGCATAAAATTAAAAATGTCTTGCCTTTGAAAACAAGTTGTGTTGTGTTTTGTATGATTTGTGTTCTGATTTGGTGTTGTGTGATGTGTTGTTGTGATGTGCGTTGTTGTGTGATTTGTACTGAGATGTGTGTTGTGATGTCTGTGTATTCTTTTCTCTTTTCCGTAATTTCATATAAACTACAGTCTAAAATAATTGTTTCCTTTTTTTTGCCAGTTTCCCAGCTTCTGAAAGCAAGACCGCCAACACACACCAGCTACACAAACACAACCTAAATACATAGCCCTATACTGAAATACATCCATTCTCTCTCACACACGCACACGCACACACACACACGCACGCACACGCACACACACACATTTTTTGCATTGTTTATCGTTCTAGTTGATATTGTGTTTGTTCAAATTTCACACTTTTACACTGCATTGTGTTTGCCTGTGAAATAACCGTGTTTTGGAGTGTTTTTTTCTGAAGTGTTTCCAGGTTGCTGACGAGATGCCGCAGAAGGGAAAGCGTTCGAGGGCGCAGAAGCTGCGCTGGAGCAAGCCGGACGAGGTACAAGCAAAGTACAGAATAGATAGCTTTAAAGCTACACACAATAGACTGCAAAACATTAAAGTAGACGTGAGGAAAGTGAGTGCTTCTTCTGTCAAGTGACTGCAATGTGTCACTTATTGACTGCATTTGATTGGTTTTGTGTTTTGAGGCGACCCAGCCGGAGACGTCACCACCAGCCCAGCCGTTCGGGACCCAGAGGGATGGAGCCAGCCCCTCCCAGTCTCCTGCCCAGAAGGTATAGTGTTCACTCTATGCTTTTTTTCAAGTAATAATGAAATACACTGTGTAATTCAAAGTCTTCAGTTTTAGTAACTTTAGTTCTGTGTTTCAGATGAAGAAGCTGTGGACCCCTCTGCCGATCTCACCCTCCTTCTCCCCTTACCAGGCTGGAAGGGTAAGTTTCTATTTCTTCTACAACTGAACACACACACACACACACACACACACACACAGGGTATTTGCAGTACAGTGCTGCACTCTACACGATGCTTCACAGAGCCGGATTAAATAAATGGACTACACTAGGCAGACTGTGATTTTTGGGCCCCCCTCCATCGATGTTATTTATGAATGGAAATCTTAAACTTACCAAAGTTACTAATAAAAGTTAATTCACATTTTACGTAGCATAGTCATAGGCAAGTTGGTTATTTGTATTCCAAAATAAGTCATGTGTTGTATATTAAACAGTCTTTCAGACTATTTTTAATTTTTTATTATTTATAGGTTATTACACCGCTCTATTAAATGATAATAAATTATCTTTATCTTATCGATTGCGAGTGTCATTGTTAAGGCAGTAGTACCAGTAAATGACCAATAGGTGTCAGCATTGCTATGTAAACAGAGCAAGTAAGATAAATGTTGTAGTCTATTGCATTTTGTAGAAAATCTTAATTAAATGTGTTGATTAAATTTAATAGTTAAATAAGAGGTCAAATATACAAAGACCAATAAAATTTGCAGTAAGACAAAGTGTGCTGTAGTGGTAAAGATGTTTATTTTCATGGACAAGCATCACCTCTAATCTCCTGGTCTGGAATGGTGTTCTTGACTGCATTCTAAAAGCAGATTTAATCACAGAAACCTCGTAGAAAAATAAGCAATCATTAAATAATTTGAACGATACCTTATGTTTGAACCAAGAACACTTTTTTTTCACTTTTCTACTAATTTGCTCAAACAGCCAAGGAAAACGAGCCTGAATTGGGTGAATAAAAATTCTAGTCCCTTCACCTAGAGCCCATATTCACACCTGTGATTAAGTACAGGAACAAGAAGACAAACATGAACCCTTCACATTTATCACAACCATTTAGGAACTGTCCAACAATAAACCAGACCTTGCAGCCTGATAGCTTAATTGTCCCGCTTAGTCCGCCCCTTGGATTTTACTGATTGGCGTTAATGTGACGTAACGTTAAAGTAAACGTCATTTTGAATTAGTTAATAAATATTGATTCATCAACACTTAAATAAATTGTAGATAGGACATGTATTTTTATTTACTTACTGTTTTTATTTTATTTATTTTTTCCTCTGTCTGGGCCCCCCTGCCAATCAGGCCTTAGGCACATGCATAGTTTCCCTTTGCGTTAATCCGGCTCTGCTTCAGTGTACTACAAGTGTGAGTAGTGATGTAATACTTTTCTGTCCCACCACCAGGTGTCCCCCTCTGACTTCCGCCCAGGTATGTAGCCCACTGTTTGTTTTCATTACATGTAAATTGTATATTCTTGTTGTTTAATTGTAAACAGATTTTCCCTGGGGTTTTTACAGGTTTTATGATGTAAAGGTATTGACTTTGTTTTAAGCAGGTTTGACAGTTTGTGCTTGCTCCTAGGCCACGGTACGGGTCACCGCCATCGCGTGCTGAAGTGGGACAAGTCCACCTTCACTCCCCATTTCCGGAAGTTGGTTGTCCCAGCGGAGTCACCTGACAAGAAGGTATAATACTCTTAGATTCCATTGAGTAAAATCAGATTTTTGTAGTTGGGGGATCTTTGCACGTTGATAAAAAAAAAATATGTCTTCTCATGCAGTTCGTCCTGCTTGTTGGTGACTCCCACCTTCGGCCCATCGCGGACGGGGTGGTGGGACTGCCGGACCGACGTCTGTCCTGTGGCGTCCTGTCTGTCCCTGGGGCGTCGGCACTTGAGTTGCGTACTGAGGTGCTGAATGCTGTACTGCCTCGCTCACCCGCGGCAGTCTGCATTTTGGCACCCAGTAACGACTTGAGTGCCAGCGGGACCGTCACTGAGGCAGGGGTCGCGTTTGGTAAGCTCCTGCTGACTGCCTGTTCTACCTGGCCCAACGTAAGTATTCTTATATTGTTATTATCTTGATAACATGTCTGATATACTTGGTTTTATGTGTATAACTTCAAATCTATGCCATTTTGAGGGAGAGAATGTAATTACTGAGAAAGAACATCTTTCTCACTCTAGGTGTGTGTTTTGGACTTCCCTCGCCGTCTGACCGTAGAGCTGGACCTCCAGGAGCTTCTGAGCCAGGAATACCACCGTGTGGCTGCACGTATGGGTATGTAAACAAAACAAAAAGTACAGTGACATGTATAACAGTGTTTCTTGATATTTAAGTGGCAATGCCAAACTTCACTCCTAATTGATTTGGCTGAAAGTATGTACAGGACTGTCTCAGAAAATTAGAATATTGTGTATAAAGTCCTTTATTTTCTGTAATGCAAAAATGTCATACATTCTGGATTCATTACAAATCAACTGAAATATTGCAAGCCTTTTATTATTTTAATATTGCTGATCATGACTTACAGCTTAAGAAAACTCAAATATCCTATCTCAAAAAATTTGAATATTCTGGGAATCTTAATCTTAAACTGTAAACTATAATCAGCAATATTTTTTTTTTTAATTGCATTACAGAAAATAAAGAACTTCATCACAATATTCAAGTGTTCTTCAAGTGTTTTTTTTTTTTTTTTTGTATTTTAGGTGTCAGGTACGTCTCTGCCACCCACTACTTTCCGCTGACACAACTTGACCTGTGGTGTCCTGACGGTGTAAGTACAATACACTCTACACTCTAAGACATGTTAAAAAAATGTGGTGTGCATATCTTTGGTAGATGATAGGGAAACTAAATCACTTTTGATCATGTGTGTCAGGTCCATCTCAGCAAGGAGGGCGGGATGGAGAGGCTTGCGGAGTTGCTGTGGTGGACCCTCCACCACCAGCTGGAGCCCACAGTCCCGAGGGTCCAGACGCCTCCGAGGACGTCGCCTCCTGCCAGACGTGTCGTTCCGAGGGCCCAGACTTCTCCCAGGACGTCGCCTCCTGCCAGACGTGTCGTCCCGAGGGCCCAGACTTCTCCCAGGACGTCGCCTCCTGCCAGACGTGTCGTCCCGAGGACCCAGACTTCTCCCAGGACGCCGCCTCCTGCCAGACGTGTCTCACCAAAAGTGGTTGTGAAGGGCGTGGTCACCGCGCCACGTCCATCCAGCCCTTTGGAGCAGACACGTGTTCTGTCTTCACAGGTGGACGTGGGGGTGGATCCGATCCCGCTAAATCCTGTGTGGTTTAGTCCGGCGATCCTGGATGAGATGGAGAAGGCCGTTCCGGCCCACCTTCCCAGCGCTGTGGAGAGCGCAGCTCGTCCGGACGGCAGGAAGGTAATGTTCATGCAGATTTTATTTTTTCATTGAGGCCTCTTTTAAAAAGTGTGTTTATTGTCCAAGAGGAGCTAAGTCGCAAATATGGTGTGAAAAAAGTCTGTATGGTTTTTGTTCCAGCAGAAGTCGACCGTGGAGCGCCGGGAGAGACGCGTCTTCTCCAAAAGGACCCGGGAGAAGCAGCAGGTTTGTCATATTTTGTCTGATTTATTTGAGTAATACTTATTTGGATTTGTTTGAGTATTTTGAGTAGACACACCATAGACAAAAACATTTTATTGTTATATTTAGTGAATAATTGTAACACAGTATTAAAATACATGGTTTGATTTTGTCAATGCAGTTCACACAGTTATTTATTTATTTATTTATTTATTTATTTATTGTTTTAGGTGGAGGCACCAGCCGTGGAGGTGTTCTCCAAGCCAGCGCCTTGCAGTCCTAGGAGAGTGGTGGTGGAGCCTGGTGCGTCTGACCCTGCCCAGCCCCAGGAGTCCACCTTCCAGGAACATCCCAGCCAGGTAATTTACATGTTTTAGCTGCTGCACCTCTGTTTTTACTCACTCTCTCACACACACACACACAGTTTCTGACCCAGGGTTGTGAACCACTGGACTCAGTAGTTTTAGTTTTAATACTTGTGTATTATTATACTTAGTGTATTTTGCTGCTATAATTTATGTACCCTTTTATTTAAGCAGTATTTGACATGCAGGATTTTAATTGTAATGGAGCAATTTTACATTATTGTATTGGTACTTTCACTTAAGTAAAGGATGTGAATACTTTGTCCACCCATTGCTGGTTACATATGTTGGAGGCATGTAAGGTATGTTAAAGAATATAAGATTAACGATGATAATGAAACGAATTATGATTAATGATGAGATTGATAATGATTGATCTGTCACTTATAAAAGAAAATGTTACATCATGATAACAATGACAACATTCCTTAAAATGATTTCAGGATCCTGCCGTCGGTCCGAGCCATCGCACTCAATCTGTGAGGGCGTCGCATTCTCAGAAGGACGGGAGGTATGGAACCTTTTCTCGCAATCACCAGTGTACCTGCATGGCTCTGACCTTTCTCGCCTACCACCAGGAGGGGGTGGATTTTGACATGGTCTCACTTGATAGAGTGCTTGAACAGGGGAATGCACTCTATGTAGGTATCAAAGAACAGTTGAAGGCGGACAAAAGGTTCAAAAGCAACCACTTGACCATAGAGGAGATGCCGAAACAGGTTTTCACCGATTCGGATACCTACAATGTTCAGTTGGACATGTCGGACTTGAGGGTTGGTTTCTTGAAGGCTGTAGACGGCAGCCCTCGAAGCAGGAGAGGACTGTGCCTTCGTGAACAGCTGAAAAGCCTCTCTCAAGGTGTCAACCTTGCGTTTCTCATTGTCGCTCCTGAGTGCATTGCAGTGTTCCGTGACCGGTCCGGACGCTACGGGTTTTTTGATTCCCACTCAAGGTCTCCCAAAGGTTTTCCTCATCGTAATGGAAAAGCAATTATGCTGACCTTCTCTAAATTGAGTCACATGGTTAAACATTTGCTTGTGCTTTTTAAAAACCGTGGCCCTTATGGCAGCTATGAGTTCATGCCTGTTTCCTTTACAAGTAACCACACACTCAGTGAGATGCCTGGACAGTCAGAGGATGTGACCATCAAAAATCCATCAACGGCTGTACCAGAAGCACAATTGTTAGAGGAAGCCAATATCCCACAGAATACTAACTTCAGACATCCAAAGAATCAGGACTTGAATCAGCGCGTCAACATAGCACGTCCCACGACAGGCAAGGATTTTTCGAAAATCGAGAAACACATGCGAAGAAAGGCTATGCGTAGATCGAGTGAGTGCAAAAAGAAACACGTACCACCTGTAAACAAGGGTACAAGCATCACTAATAGAGCGCAGTATGAGAAAGAGAAATATGTCAGCAGTTTGGAATTTAGGCTGACAAAACTGCAGGCGATTAAAACCAAATACGCAAAAGACCGTTATCACCGAAAACAAAAGAAGAAGTACATCAAAATAAGTTGGATGGATCTGGATAGTCAGAGCAAACAGAAAACCTTCATGAAAAAGTACATGAAGGAAAGATATAGCACTGATCCTCATTTTAAAATCAAACAGAAAAAGTACGTGAGCGAGAGGTATAGCACGGATCCTCATTTTAAAAACAAACAGAAAAAATACGTGAGCGAGAAATATCACCACAACCCAGAGTTCAGGCTGCGTCACATACAACACTGCATCCAGAACAAAAAGGATAGACTCGCTAAAGATGCTGCACTTCGTATTCGTCACAAGTTGCAGTGTGCACTCAGGATTAAGAGGAAATACATGGACATCGTAAACTGCCGCCCGGAAACTGCACAGCCTGTGGTTAACCCTGTGATGGTAGAAGCCATATCGGTATTTCGGGAAAGAATTAGACATGGGCCCACACATGTCTGCACAGTGTGTCACAGAGCTCTGTTCCCCAATCAGGTAAGGCATTGCAACAGAGCCAAATATATTAAAAACATTTGCGTGGTGGCTGCTTGCTTGACAGGTAAGTATGTCCACGTTTGTGACACCGATTGCTCAGCCCCATGCACCGTTCCACAGGACAGGATGCGGGAGTGGATCTGCCACACCTGTGACAGCCACTTGGCCAGAGGACGAATGCCGTCCATGGCAGCTTGCAACAACCTGGAGCTCGCACCCATTCCCCCAGAGCTCGAACAGTTGAACGTGCTGGAAAGGCAATTGATTGCAAAGATCTTACCGTTTGCAAAGATAGTTGCCTTGCCCAAAGGACGTCAAAGAGCAGTACACGGAGCAGTTGTGTGTGTACCATCAGAGATGGAAACCACAGTCAATGCTCTTCCGAGGCCCAGCGCCCAAGCCCAGCTGTTGCAAGTAAAGTTGAAGCGCAACATCAAGTACAAGGGCTATCAGCACTTCTACACAGTTAACATGAAGAATGTGCTAGCAGGGCTAAGGATACTGCGAGAGACTCATTCAGAATACAGCAACATTGAGATTGATGACTGTGCTGAATTTGAAAGTCTCGAAGAGGGAGATGCTCCACAGGAAGCCCCAGATGCTGCACAGCTCATGGAGCCCAGACATCCGGAAGGAGACATGGAACCCGCTGCAGGCACATCTGGTGAAAAGCAGCCCAATGAGGTGGACGACGACAAGGAAAAGGAAGACCTCAGGCCTGGTCTGGCCTTGGACACGTGCATGCAGCCTCTTGACATAGCACAGGAGGTTTTGTCATATGGGGATGGCATATTTAGCATTGCTCCTGCCCAAGGAAACAAACCTGTCGGTTTCTTTGCCATTCCTAAGCTTGAAGCCATGGCCTTTCCTGTTCAGTTCCCAACCGGAGAGAACACCTTGGATGAGGGCAGAATAATCCATCTGTCCCCAAGTGTGTACTTCAATTCAAGGCTCTTCTCTGTGGATGCCCGCTTTGCGAGGGACCAGAGTTATCTGTTCTTTTCCCAGTTTGTGACGGAAACGCACATCGCTAGGAACAGCATGTCCATCCAAACACGCAAGGGGAAGAAATTCACCAAAGATGGGAGGACAATTTCCAATAAGATGATTCAGGACAAAGAGGAGCTGGAACAACTCATCCAAAATAGGGATGCGACCCGTTTCATGCAACCCCTCCGAGGCACTCCAGCGTATTGGGAGAAAACGCTGCGAGATCTTTTCGCCATGGTCAGACAGTTGGGCAAGCCGACGTTTTTCCTAACGTTTTCTGCCGCCGAAATGAGATGGCCGGAGGTTATTGATATTATCAAAGCTCAACAAGGTGAGCAAGGGGACTTCTCAAAGCTGGACTGGAATGAAAAGTGTGAGATTCTCCGCAGTAACCCTGTGACTGTGATGCGCTTGTTTGAGAAGCGAGTGGACGCGTTCATGACAGATCTGCTCCTGTCACCTGCACAGCCCATTGGTCCAGTGGAGGACTACTTTTTTCGGGTGGAATTTCAAGCTAGAGGTAGTCCACATATCCATATGCTGGTGTGGATCAAAGATGCACCAGAGATTGAGGATCCTGAGTGCTGCAAGGATGTCATCCAATTCATTGACCGCTATATATGCTGTCAGATGCCTGATGTGGACACGGACCCCGAGCTCCACAAAATAGTGTCTGAGGTTCAGGTTCACAGCCGCAACCACTCCAAAACATGCAGGAAAGGCAATGTATCGTGCAGATTTGGTTTTCCAAAACTGCCCATGGATCAAACGATCATTGGCTGCACACCTTGGGGGGCTGTTGATGATGGTGATGATGAAGATGTCAAGAAAGACGATGCCCAGAAAGACCAAGACTGTGGACAAAACGATGTTGGCGGGCATAAAAAATGTGGGGAAAAGTCCAAGGATTCCAAGAAGAGTCAGAAGAAGTCCAAGAAGAGCAAAAAATTCCTCTCAAAGCAGCAACAGATGGCTAAGGAAAAGCTGAAGCCGGTGAGAGATCTTCTAATGGACCCAAATGCCTCTTTCAAGGACTTGGCAGAGTTGTTGCAAAAATGTGACTTGCATCCTGAAGAGTACTCGCACAGTGTCAGATCCCTCACCAGTGGAATGGTGGTCTACAATAAGCGTGACCCCAAGGACTGCTGGGTGAATGGATACAACCCTGACCTGTTGCGAGCATGGAACGCCAACATGGACATCCAGTATGTCATTGACGATTTCAGTTGCATCATGTATATGATGTCGTACGTCTCCAAGCCAGAGCACGAGATGACTGAATTCCTTGACTCTGTCATCCGTGATGTACGGAAATCTGGCGTTAATAAACAGGATGAGATGAAGCAGATTATGCAGGCGTATGCTAAACACCGAGAGGTTAGCGCTCAGGAGTCTGTGGCACGGGTATGCAGCCTACCGCTGAAAAAGTGCTCGCGTTCTGTAATTTTTATACAGACGGAGGACGACGGTATGAGAATGAGTCTTCCGATGAGCAGGCTGCAGAACATGGCCGCAGATGAAGAGGACGTTTGGATGGCAGGATTGCCGGAAAAATACATGGAGAGGCCTGATACAGGCGATTTTCGAGACATGTGTCTGGCTGACTTCACATCCAATTACAGGGTCCTCTACGGTCAGCAACGTCAATCGGCTACTGCCATTCCCCTCCAGAACGACCACGGGTTTATCCAGAAGAGGACTTCGGGAAAACCTGCCGTCATCCGGTTTACTCGTTTCTCAGAGAAGAAACATCCGGAAAAGTATTACAGACGGCTCCTAAAACTGTACTGGCCACACAGAGAGGATGCTGATCTGAAGCCGGAACGCTACCCGACCTACGAAGCGTTTTATAAAAGTGGTCGGCGTCCGGGCCGATTGCCTGTGAAAAAGTACGTCAACTTCAATAGAAAGCGCTTCGAAGGAGAGGGTAAGAAAATCGACAAAGCCCTCGAACGGTTTCGAAAGGAGGGACCCGTCCGCAACGCGTGGAATAGTTTTGCACCAGAGGTTGAGGTGGATCGTTTAGAGTGTGTCGCTCAGCGAGAAGCCATAAACCCTGGCGAGGAGGAACAGGAGCAGCTTCCAGATTTTCAGCTTCAAGGTGAGAGCAGTGGAGCCATGCCAGCAATCCAGGCGCCGGAATTGAGCCCCGACTTTGTGAGGAACATGTTTCGAAGCCTCAATGAGATGCAGGCGTCCGCCTTCTACGCCATACGCGAATGGTGTTTGAAACGCGTCTGGGGTCAGGATCCTGAACCCTTTTTTTACTTCATCTCTGGGGGAGCCGGTTGTGGCAAGTCCCATGTGATCAAGTGTGTTTATCAGGAGGCCACCAAGATTCTGCGCCAACTTCCCAGGTTTCGCAATGAAGGTGACATGTCTAAGCCTTCAGTGCTGTTGGCGGCGTTTACTGGCACCGCCGCTTTCAATATCTCTGGCAAAACACTGCACTCACTGCTGAAGCTGCCGAGAAGCCTGAAACCTCCGTATCAAGGTCTCGGAAACACACTGGACGAAGTGAGGGTAACACTGTCCAATGCGGAGATCTTGATTATTGATGAGATATCCATGGTCTCTAAGGATCTGTTTTCCTATGTCCACTGGAGATTTCAGCAGATCAGAGGAAACAGGAGACCATTTGGAGGGATGTCTGTCCTTGCAGTTGGCGACTTTTACCAACTGCCGCCCCTTGGTAAGGGCAAACCGCTATGCGTTTTTGAGGATGATGTGCTCGACCTCTGGCAAGATTTCAAGCTGGTCAATCTGACAGAGATAATGCGGCAGAAAGATGATCGCACTTTTGCCGAGCTCTTGAACAGGATTAGAACCAGGAATAAGGAGGATCCGCTCAGCGCGGATGACGAAGCTCTGCTCGCTCAGGCCGTTGTGGAGGCCGGAGATTGTCCGACAGACGCCCTTCATATCTTTGCCACCAACAAAGAGGTTGACGAGCACAACGCTGCAATTTTAACTGCCTTAAAGTTGCAAGTTGTAGAGATTCCAGCGCAAGACTTTAGAAAAGATCTGCGAACTGGAGAAATGAAACCTGCGTATGATTCCTTTAAAGGCAATAAAAGGGATTTACCTGACAACCTGCAAGCGGCTCAAGGAGCACGAGTCATGGTGATCAGGAATCTCGATATTGAGGACGGGATTGTAAATGGCACTTTTGGAACAATTGCCAACATTGTCACCACCACCGAAGACGGACTGACTGTGGTCAAGCTCATTGGACTCGAATTGGATAATCCCACGGCAGGCCAGAAATTCCGCAAGAAGATTCAAGGGGCGGAGGATAACTTGGTGTACGTGGAAAGGTTCGAGGAAAGCACGAGCATAAGGGGGATGGTTCGACGGCAGTTCCCGATGAAGCTGGCCTTCGGCTGTACAGCTCATAAAGTGCAAGGCATGACTGTGCAGTCTGCTGTGGTGTCCTTGAAGCACATTTTTGAACCCGGAATGGCCTATGTCGCCCTGAGCCGGACGACCTCACTTCAAGGACTATGGATCAGAGACTTTGAAGAAAAGAAGATCTATGCGAATCCTAAAATCACCACAGCGATGGAGACTATGAGTCACGCCTCATTCGAGAGTGCAAGACCGCTTTTGCACTTTGTCAAGACCGCAGACCACACTGGTCCAACTTTGACAATAGTCCATCACAATTGTCAAGGACTTCCGTCGCACATGGAGGACATCAGGTCCCACCATGAATTCAGACTTGCTGATGTCCTGTGCATCACTGAATCCCATCTGTCGGGATCATTTGTTTCTCCAGACTTCCAGCTGGAGGGATATGAGATGTTTGCGCGGAACAGAAATGTCTCATATTCTAACAGAGCGGATATGGCTATGAAAGATGGAGGTGGAGTTGCAGTGTACTACAGGAGCTGTCTACAAGCAGAGGCCCGACGGTACATTCAAAATGTGCCCGACCTTGAATTCGCCGTCGTCAAGGTTGAGGGTCCTGTCAGAGCATTGATAGCCACTGTGTACAGACCACCAAATATCCAACTTGACGTGTTTCTTGCAAACATGCAAAGCCTCTTGGACACTTTAGAGATGATGGGTTGCCAGCCTGTAGTGGTTTGTGGAGACTTCAATGAAGACTTGCTCTCCAAAGGGAAGAAAGCCATATGGGAGTTGTTTCGGTCCAGAGGCTATAGCCAGCTTGTTTCCGCTGCAACGACCGAAAAGCGGACACTGATTGATCATATTTACATATCGCAACCACAATGTTGCCTTCAATCAGGTGTGCTGCAATCGTATCACAGTTATCACGATCCGGTGTACTGTGTTTTGACTTCGCCAGAAGCGGGAGGCTTGTCTTCTGAGTGAAGTGGTTTTGCTTTAGTGGTGTTGTGTCTGGATGCCTGTGGGGAATGTGGCCTCGGGTCCAAGTCATCTGTGAAGTACTCTTTGGCAGAGTTCACAGCTTGTTGTTGATGGTGGTTGGGGTTGAGCAAGATGGCCTGTTGTTGTTGTTAGGGTAGTTGTTGTTAGGGTAGTTCTTGTGGTTCATTGTGTTATTTTCTTTTGGTATCTGGATGCTTATGGTGAATATGGCCTGGGGTCCAACTCATGGTGGTTTTGGGTTGAGAAAGGTTTCCTCTTGTGGTCTTTTATTGTGGAAAAGAGCCCTTGTAGGTATGTTGTTTAATTCGGAAAAGGTGCCCAGCCCAGATGAAATGGTAGGTATACGGTAAGTATTTTCATCCACATCCTTCTCATTCCCTCCCCTTCTCTCTTCCTTCCCCACCTTTCCCTCTCTAGCACCCCCTCTCTGTTTATCTGTTTTTGTGTATGTCTGTCATCTGTGTTTGTCTGCGTGTGCGTCTGTCTGCGTGTGTGTGTGTGTGTGTGTGTGTGTGTGTGTGTGTGTGCGCGTGTGTGTGCGTCTGTGTGTGTGTGTTGGCACACACTGCTGTGTGCTAACACAGGGTATGTGTGAAGCGTCTAGTGCAGTAGTGTGGTGCTTGGAGCTAGTGCATGTTGCTGCATTGTGCTGCTCTCTGCTCACTGCTTCTGCCGCTGGCTAGCCTTCTGAATGGAGGGTGAAAAGAAGAAGCTGACTTAGTTAGCTTCCTCCTGCCAGTACAAAGCCTCTCCACTACCAAGACTCCTGCAGTGCCTCCCCGGGGCCACACACGGAAACTGGGTACCTCACGGTCCCAGGCTAAACTGCAGGGGATCTCGGAGCAGCAGCGGGCCCCAGAGACACGGCGTCAGGGCCACCACTGTGTGGATAAACCCTGGTGCCTGTCAACCGCTCTCCCAGCTATGGGTGAATAGTCCCCCTGCAGGTGTAATGTTGTCAGTTGTACTTACAGAGCCACTGAGGATGCAGGCAAGGTGCACTTACAGACAGAGGTGAGTATACTGTTAGATAGTTTGATTTGACTTTTCAATGCTCACATTTCTTTGAAGTTTTTTAATCTTATGTTAAAAAAACTTTTCAACCCACATGTATAAAGTTGTTTTCATTCTCCTTTGGTGTACAGCCAGGATCAGGCATACCTGGGCTGGCTACAGGAAGGGGTCCAGGAGCAGCAGGAGCCAGTAGAGCCATGGATGACCTGCGGTTGGTCATGGGAAGAGCTGCAGCAATGTAGCAGCACTCTGCTGCATCAGCGAGACTTCCTAGACGGTCCAACATGTGTCCAAGGGGCCACAGCAGCAGTTCAATGCGTCTCAGGCAGGTGCTCATCAGCCAGATGCTCTGCCAATGTATGCAGCTTTCTTCTTGATGATTCACTTGCTTTGAAAACTACAACTTATTGATTATTTCTTTGTTTCCAAATCAGGGCTACAACAGATCCAGGTAGCAGACCAAGTGACAACAGCAGCTCTGGAGACAACTCTATTGATGCAGCAACCACACAGAGGTAAGATTTTCTATTGTCCTGGTGTGTGAGCAATTGTAAGGCTAATTTGTATACTGAATTTAAATTCAGAAATAACTATGATGTATGTTGTGCTGATATCTCTGCTTTTGTGTATTCAGGAAAGAGGAAGATGACCACTGCTCTGCACTGTCCAAAGACATTCTGCTGCCACATGAATGCCCATCAGACAGAGGGATCCTCACTGGTTTTGATGTGGACCTTTGACCTCTGTGAGTCTCAATCCTTGTAAAGGACTCAGGACTTATTTTGTCCTCACATCTGTTGTGAATGGAAGTCTATTGTCCATATTTCCAACTTTAATTGTCACAATAACAGTTCGGTTTTTGATATTTTAATGAGAGGCTCTTGGTCTGACCAATCATGGTAGATTGACCCAGACTTCTCTATTCTTTTGTTCTGCATTGTAAGGCTTCAATTCTCTCAAAATTAAATTCTTGACATGTTTTTATGATCATACACTTAACTGCATTATATTGTTTTATCTTTGTTCTTAATGAATGTTGTCCACATGATTATTACTTACCTTTTGATGATCTAAATTACAATTGTATTATTAGCACAATGATCTTGTCTGCACCCATACAATTTTGAATGCATCTGTAATTTCATTCTTGCATAATTTTTATATTTTTGAAATATTATCTTAAGCTTAATTCACTTCAAGATTAATATTGTGTAAAACCATATACTACTTAAAGACATATGTAAAATGTTATGCAGAACAATTTACTTGAATCAGAGTTGTTTACTTTGTTGAATATTTGACATTTAATAAACAACATGTTTGTACAGTACTGGTTTTGTCCTGGTGTTCCATATAATAGAGGTGTTATTGATGATTATTATATAATTTAATTTCTAAATGTATTGGATTAACTGTTGTTTGACCATATGATTATCATCTGGGCAAATGGATACAGACACACGCACATGTGCAATGATGTCATCGCTCACTTCAAGCTCCAAGCCTTCAAGATTTTTCCACTTTCTTCCATACATTATCATCATACTCCCACAGTTTTTACTCTACATGCAGAGTACATGCATAGACTCACTCATTCAGTCACTCAAACACAGACACACACTCACTAGCTCTACTCTCTGACACACACACACACACACACACACACACACACACACACACACACACACACACACACGTCCATAGGTGTGCATGAACTCTTCAGGGAAACACACACAATCCTCAGAAAACGAAAGGTGGATGTCCTGAAGCAAGGCCGGAAGCTGAAGTGCTCTAGTGTATATCTAAATGATCACCTGACGAGGAGAAACGCCTACATTGCCCGCCAAGCACGTGTTCTGAGGAAGGATAACAAAATACAAGCCACCTGGACTGCCACCTGTAAGATCTACATTAAGCTTAATGGAAACCCAGAGGTTGCAAATACACTGCTTATCCATGAACTTTCAGAGCTGGATCAATATGTCTGATGAATGTGATGATGATTTAACAACTTCAGGTATGTGATAAGATGACTGGTATAAACAAACTACCCTCAGGCTTAGTCCTTGCACATATTAACATGTAGTTTGAGGAATAAAATCCAAGACCTTTCTTTATTTTTGCAATTGAACAATATAGATATTCTTGCAATTTCTGAAACCTCCTGGACAGTTTTATAAACAATTCAGAAGTTTCTATAAGTGGCTATTCAATTTATAGACATGATAGAAATAGGTTTGGAGGTGTGGCCATTCTAATACATGACCATTATCCTGTTAAATTGAGACATGACTTGATGGTTGATGATGTTGAAGTGTTATGGCTGCAGGTACATCTCCCCTATTTAAAACCAATACTTGTTGGATGTTGTTACAGGCCACCTAGTGTCAGGATAGAATATTTAAATGCATTATGTAATATGCTAGATAAAGTGACTGAAGAAAACGGAGAGATGTACTGGATGGGTGATCTGAACATTGATTGGCTATCTGATGAGTGTGCTCTCAAGAACAAGCTTAAA
Source organism: Cololabis saira (assembly GCF_033807715.1). Classification (NCBI taxonomy): domain Eukaryota; kingdom Metazoa; phylum Chordata; class Actinopteri; order Beloniformes; family Belonidae; genus Cololabis; species Cololabis saira. The sequence goes on along the minus strand of NW_026906309.1, from coordinate 41,449 downwards.
TATATGACTGATGTGTGGTTTATCCCAATTAATTTATCAACCTACAAGAATTTCTATTAACACTGCTAGATCTCCAACATCAAAATGTATCCATCATATTTTCACTAATACCCCTGATATGTGCTCCACACCTGTTTTTGTACCAGTTTAGTGACCATAACTGTGTGGCTGTCTCCAGGAGAAAAAAGCGTCCTAAAGCCTGTCCCAATATTATGGTAAAAAGAACTTATAAGACATTCAATGAGGATAATTTTCTCACTGAGCTGGATAACATTAAGTATGTGCTATTGAGAGTTGTTAACAGTCATGCTCCGTTAAAAAAGTTTACAGTTAAAGCCAAAAGTGCTCCTTGGATTGATTCTGAATTAAAGAGTTTAATGGCTCAAAGGACTAAGAAGGTTGCTGTTCTCTCGGGTTCTCTTGTGGACAGAAAACTTTATTGTATACAAAGGCATCATGTGACCAAAGTGAACAGAGTCAAAAAGAAAAAACTTCTATCAGAAAAGAATTTCTGACAGTGGTACGGACAGTAAGAAATTATGGAATGTACTTAATGAAATTATGGGGAAAAAATCTACCTGTACCTCTTTTGTTGAACTGAATGGAGTTTATTTAAATAAGCCAACTCAGATTGCAAATTATTTCAAGGATTATTTTGTTAACAAGGGTTCTAAACTCAGAGAGAAAATGCATTGTACTGTTGATACTAACTCAGATGAGCTGATAAAAAAATTAATTATGAAAAACAAGTTATGTCATTTTGAATGTCATCTGGTCAGTGTTTTGCGGGTGGAATTGCTGCTGAAATCTTTGACTGTTGGTGGGTCTGCTGGAATGGACAACTTGGACAATAGGCTATTGAGATCATCTGCTGCGGTAATTTCGAAGCTTCTCTGTCACATGTTCAACAGGTGTCTGATTAGTGGTGTGTGTCCTAAACTTTGGAAGGAGGGTTAGATCATTCCTTTACCCAAATATACAAAATCAACTTTCTGCGGTCCAAATAGTAGGCCTATAAGTATTTTACCTGTTCTCAGTAAATTATTGGAGATGATAGTATTCAAGCAAGTACAAGATTACTTTTCTTACAATGATTTAACAACAATGTTCCAACATGCTTATAGGTCTGGCCACTCCAACTGCACTGCAATGACACAGATGTCCAATAACTGGTTAACATCAATTGATGACTCGATGCTTGTGGGAACAGCATTGCTTGACTTCAGTGCTGCCTTTGATGTGATTGAGCATGACATTTTAATTTCTAAACTCATTAATTATGGTTTTAATTTTTCTGCAATTCAATGGTTTAAGAGCTATCTGTCTGAAAGGTCACAAAAAGTTTATTTTAAAAGGTGCCTTATCGCATAGTAAGTCATTGGACTGTGGAGTCCCCCAGGGTAGCTGCCAAATCGCGATCATCCGGCAGTAGTCCGTGGCACTTCAAAATTTCCCGGGAATTTTGGTCTAGTTATTATTATTATTCCATATTCTTCCGTATAAACTTCGGCGCGTAACTAGTTGCGCAGCTTTGAGAAAACTCAAAAAGTAAAAACGTAGAAACGTGCGACTTAATCGGGAATCAATTGGTATGACTTTTATAAGCGATTGGCGTGCACGTTTTTGCGCAACGTGCACAAACGTGCGCTTTTTGCCCCATCGTGAACGCATTGCGTGAACTTTGGGGCCTCACCACTCGCACACCGTTACTCGAAAAATTCTGAACCGATTTAGAAAGTTGTAGGCCCTGAATTTAACTACAGTCCTGTGGATTTTCAGAACGATGGCACGAATAGTTTTTGCACGAAGTGCAAAAACATTTCCAAATTTCCAAACTAATGGGGAAGATTTTCCCATGTATTTGTATGGGGCAGCATTTCACACTGTGGGTGTGAAATGTCCGGTGAAGGTTAAAAAAAAAAAAAAATCACCTTTTTTCTGAGTCACCTATCTTTCTCATACTTGCACGTAGAAACGTCATTCAAACTTCAAAACGGAGGAAAACTTCTCTTCTCTCTCTAAACCCCGGACTGTTTTTTCCTAAAATGTACACTTTTCAAGATATGAGCCTTCAAGCGAGGACTAAAAAACCCCCTTTTTCAAATCTAGAGTGGAGGTTCGAATTGATCAGAGTGAGCAGAACCCTGAAAAAATGACCATAATTTTTATTTGTAACTCGACCTCACGGCCGAACCGTAAAAGCTGGACAGATAATTTTTGGTCAGAATGTAGACATACATTTTGGTATTCTTAAAATGTGACTTTGACAGGTGTGGTGTGCACAAAATTTGAACGGGGAGACTAACAGCCATGCCAAATCCTGTCTTTCTCTCCATTGACTCCCATAATAAATAACGTTTTCTTCAAAAAAATCTCATTTTTGTTTTCGAATTGCCGTTACTAACACATTTTAAGGAATATCTGAATAAAATTAAGATTGTCAGAATCTTCCGGGTTCTGTCTCTCTCACGATGTCTTTGTTTTTCTGCTAGGAGCTACAGTTTGATTACAAGGTGAAGTTATTTGAGGCTTGTCAAATCCGAAGAACTAGCTGAGTCATTCCAATACAATATACACTACCATACTTCCGGGTCATGTGACCCAGAACTAGTCACATGACCCACTCAATGCAGACTTCATAATACTTTACCTTGGATAATGGAGGAATCTGAACCCTGACCTTTTGACCTTACATGATCCCCAGTCCTGCTGGGGACAGGTTCATGGGATATATATGTATATTATTATTATTATACATATAAATATTTACATTTGTATATTATATATACATATTAGCCCCGCCCCTTCTTCTGATTGGCCGATACGTTATAGTCCAATATCTTTTGAATGGTTTGACATAGAGACTCACGGGTGGTATCAAATGACTAAGTATCGAGCCCCTGACACTCATTGGTGCAAATTAGCCACGCCCCTTCTTCTGATTGGCTGATACGTTAAAGTCCAATATCTTTTGAATGGTTTGACATACAGAGACATGGGTGGTGTCAAATGACTAAGTATCGAGTCCCTGACCCTCATTGGTGCAAATTAGCCACGCCCCTTCTTCTGATTGGCCGATACGTTATAGTCCAATATCTTTTGAATGGTTTGACATACAGAGACATGGGTGGTGTCAAATGACTAAGTATCGAGTCCCTGACCCTCATTGGTGCAAATTAGCCACGCCCCTTCTTCTGATTGGCTGATACGTTAAAGTCCAATATCTTTTGAATGGTTTGACATACAGAGACATGGGTGGTGTCAAATGACTAAGTATCGAGTCCCTGACCCTCATTGGTGCAAATTAGCCCCGCCCCTTCTTCTGATTGGCTGATACGTTAAAGTCCAATATCTTTTGAATGGTTTGACATACAGAGACATGGGTGGTGTCAAATGACTAAGTATGGAGTCCCTGACCCTCATTGGTGCAAATTAGCCACGCCCCTTCTTCTGATTGGCCGATACGTTATAGTCCAATATCTTTTGAATGGTTTGACATACAGAGACATGGGTGGTGTCAAATGACCAAGTATCGAGTCCCTGACCCTCATTGGTGCAAATTAGCCACGCCCCTTCTTCTGATTGGCTGATACGTTAAAGTCCAATATCTTTTGAATGGTTTGACATACAGAGGCATGGGTGGTGTCAAATGACTAAGTATCGAGTCCCTGACCCTCATTGGTGCAAATTAGCCACGCCCCTTCTTCTGATTGGCCGATACGTTATAGTCCAATATCTTTTGAATGGTTTGACATTGAGAGTCATGGGTGGTGTCAAATGACAAAGTATCGAGTCCTTGACCTTCATGGGTGCATCCCGCGATCATCCGGCAGTAGTCCGTGGCACTTCAAAATTTCCCGGGAATTTTGTCTAGTTAGTGCCACGGCTGCGCCACGTGGCACTCCTCCTCCATTGAGATGCGCAAGCTCAATGGAGGAGGAGTGCCTCGTGCGCAGCACGAGGCACTAATACTATTGCTCAGGCTTATTATTTATTTATTATTATTCCATATTCTTCCGTATAAACTTCGGCGCGTAACTAGTTGCGCAGCTTTGAGAAAACTCAAAAAGTAAAAACGTAGAAACGTGCGACTTAATCGGGAATCAATTGGTATGACTTTTATAAGCGATTGGCGTGCACGTTTTTGCGCAACGTGCACAAACGTGCACTTTTTGCCCCATCCGGAACGCATTGCGTGAACTTTGGGGCCTCACCACTCGCATACCGTTACTCGAAAAATTCTGAACCGATTTAGAAAGTTGTAGGCCCTGAATTTAACTACAGTCCTCTGGATTTTCAGAACGATGGCACGAATAGTTTTTGCACGAAGTGCAAAAACATTTCCAAATTTCCAAACTAATGGGGAAGATTTTCCCATGTATTTGTATGGGGCAGCATTTCACACTGTGGATGTAAAATGTCCGGTGAAGGTTAAAAAAAAAAAAAATCACCTTTTTTCTGAGTCACCTATCTTTCTCATACTTGCACGTAGAAACGTCATTCAAACTTCAAAACGGAGGAAAACTTCTCTTCTCTCTCTAAACCCCAGACTGTTTTTTCCTAAAATGTACACTTTTCAAGATATGAGCCCTCAAGCGAGGACTGGAAATCACTTTTTTGTCAAATCTTCAGTGCGGTTCTAATTGATCAGAGTGCGAGAGACTTTGAAAAAATGACCATCATTTTTATTTGTAACTTGAGCTCACGGCCGAACCGTAAAAGCTAGAAAGATAATCTTTGGTCAGAATGTAGACATAGATGTTGAGATTCAAATAATGTGACTTTGACAGGCGTGGTGTGCACAAAATTTGAACGGGGGAGCCAAGAGTCACGCCAAATCCTGCCTCTGTCTCCATTAAGTCTAATGTTAAAATAAGTTTTCTTCAAAAAAATCTCATTTTTGTTTTCGAATTGCCGTTACTAACACATTTTAAGGAATATCTGAATAAAATTAAGATTGTCAGAATCTTCCGGGTTCTGTCTCTCTCACGATGTCTTTGTTTTTCTGCTAGGAGCTACAGTTTGATTACAAGGTGAAGTTATTTGAGGCTTGTCAAATCCGAAGAACTAGCTGAGTCATTCCAATACAATATACACTACCATACTTCCGGGTCATGTGACCCAGAACTAGTCACATGACCCACTCAATGCAGACTTCATAATACTTTACCTTGGATAATGGAGGAATCTGAACCCTGACCTTTTGACCTTACATGATCCCCAGTCCTGCTGGGGACAGGTTCATGGGATATATATGTATATTATTATTATTATACATATAAATATTTACATTTGTATATTATATATACATATTAGCCCCGCCCCTTCTTCTGATTGGCCGATACGTTATAGTCCAATATCTTTTGAATGGTTTGACATAGAGACTCACGGGTGGTATCAAATGACTAAGTATCGAGCCCCTGACCCTCATTGGTGCAAATTAGCCCCGCCCCTTCTTCTGATTGGCTGATACGTTAAAGTCCAATATCTTTTGAATGGTTTGACATAGAGACTCACGGGTGGTATCAAATGACTAAGTATCGAGCCCCTGACCCTCATTGGTGCAAATTAGCCACGCCCCTTCTTCTGATTGGCTGATACGTTAAAGTCCAATATCTTTTGAATGGTTTGACATACAGAGACATGGGTGGTGTCAAATGACTAAGTATCGAGTCCCTGACCCTCATTGGTGCAAATTAGCCAGGCCCCTTCTTCTGATTGGCTGATACGTTAAAGTCCAATATCTTTTGAATGGTTTGACATACAGAGACATGGGTGGTGTCAAATGACTAAGTATCGAGTCCCTGACCCTCATTGGTGCAAATTAGCCCCGCCCCTTCTTCTGATTGGCTGATACGTTAAAGTCCAATATCTTTTGAATGGTTTGACATACAGAGACATGGGTGGTGTCAAATGACTAAGTATCGAGTCCCTGACCCTCATTGGTGCAAATTTGCCCCGCCCCTTCTTCTGATTGGCTGATACGTTAAAGTCCAATATCTTTTGAATGGTTTGACATACAGAGACATGGGTGGTGTCAAATGACTAAGTATGGAGTCCCTGACCCTCATTGGTGCAAATTAGCCACGCCCCTTCTTCTGATTGGCCGATACGTTATAGTCCAATATCTTTTGAATGGTTTGACATACAGAGACATGGGTGGTGTCAAATGACCAAGTATCGAGTCCCTGACCCTCATTGGTGCAAATTAGCCACGCCCCTTCTTCTGATTGGCCGATACGTTATAGTCCAATATCTTTTGAATGGTTTGACATAGAGAGTCATGGGTGGTGTCAAATGACCAAGTATCGAGTCCTTGACCTTCATGGGTGCATCCCGCGATCATCCGGCAGTAGTCCGTGGCACTTCAAAATTTCCCGGGAATTTTGGTCTAGTTAGTGCCACGGCTGCGCCACGTGGCACGCCTCCTCCATTGAGATGCGCAAGCTCAATGGAGGAGGAGTGCCTCGTGCGCAGCACGAGGCACTAATACTATTGCTCAGGCTTATTATTTATTATTATTTATTCCATATTCTTCCGTATAAACTTCGGCGCGTAACTAGTCGCACAGCTTTGAGAAAACTCAAAAAGTAAAAACGTAGAAACGTGCGACTTAATCGGGAATCAATTGGTATGACTTTTATAAGCGATTGGCGTGCACGTTTTTGCGCAACGTGCACAAACGTGCGCTTTTTGCCCCATCCGGAACGCATTGCGTGAACTTTGGGGCCTCACCACTCGCACACCGTTACTCGAAAAATTCTGAACCGATTTAGAAAGTTGTAGGCCCTGAATTTAACTACAGTCCTGTGGATTTTCAGAACGATGGCAAGAATAGTTTTTGCACGAAGTGCAAAAACATTTCCAAATTTCCAAACTAATGGGGAAGATTTTCCCATGCATTTCAATGGCGCCATTATAAGCGGATGGGAAAATGTTGAGAAAAAAAAGACAAAATTCACCTTTTTTCCGAGTCACGTATCTTTCTCATACTTGGACGTAGAAACGTCATTCAGACTTCAAAACGGAGGAAAACTTCTCTTCTCTCTCCAAACCCCGGACTGTTTTTTCCTAAAATGTACACTTTTCAAGATATGAGCGCTCAAGCGAGGACTGGAAATCACTTTTTTGTCAAATCTACAGTGCGGTTCTAATTGATCAGAGTGCGAGAGACTTTGAAAAAATGACCATAATTTTATTTGTAACTTGAGCTCACGGCCGAACCGTAAAAGCTAGAAAGATAATCTTTGGTCAGAATATAGACATAGGTGTTGTGATTTATAAAATGTGACTTTGACAGGCGTGGTGTGCACAAAATTTGACCGGGGGGCCCAACAGACACGCCAAATCCTGTCTTTCTCTCCATTGACTCCCATGTTAAATAACGTTTTCTTCAAAAAAATCTCATTTTTGTTTTCGAATTGCCGTTACTAACACATTTTAAGGAATATCTGAATAAAATTAAGATTGTCAGAATCTTCCGGGTTCTGTCTCTCTCACGATGTCTTTGTTTTTCTGCTAGGAGCTACAGTTTGATTACAAGGTGAAGTTATTTGAGGCTTGTCAAATCCGAAGAACTAGCTGAGTCATTCCAATACAATATACACTACCATACTTCCGGGTCATGTGACCCAGAACTAGTCACATGACCCACTCAATGCAGACTTCATAATACTTTACCTTGGATAATGGAGGAATCTGAACCCTGACCTTTTGACCTTACATGATCCCCAGTCCTGCTGGGGACAGGTTCATGGGATATATATGTATATTATTATTATTATACATATAAATATTTACATTTGTATATTATATATACATATTAGCCCCGCCCCTTCTTCTGATTGGCCGATACGTTATAGTCCAATATCTTTTGAATGGTTTGACATAGAGACTCACGGGTGGTATCAAATGACTAAGTATCGAGCCCCTGACCCTCATTGGTGCAAATTAGCCCCGCCCCTTCTTCTGATTGGCTGATACGTTAAAGTCCAATATCTTTTGAATGGTTTGACATACAGAGACATGGGTGGTGTCAAATGACTAAGTATCGAGTCCCTGACCCTCATTGGTGCAAATTAGCCACGCCCCTTCTTCTGATTGGCCGATACGTTATAGTCCAATATCTTTTGAATGGTTTGACATACAGAGACATGGGTGGTGTCAAGTGACTAAGTATCGAGTCCCTGACCCTCATTGGTGCAAATTAGCCACGCCCCTTCTTCTGATTGGCTGATACGTTAAAGTCCAATATCTTTTGAATGGTTTGACATACAGAGACATGGGTGGTGTCAAATGACTAAGTATCGAGTCCCTGACCCTCATTGGTGCAAATTAGCCACGCCCCTTCTTCTGATTGGCCGATACGTTATAGTCCAATATCTTTTGAATGGTTTGACATACAGAGACATGGGTGGTGTCAAATGACCAAGTATCGAGTCCCTGACCCTCATTGGTGCAAATTAGCCACGCCCCTTCTTCTGATTGGCTGATACGTTAAAGTCCAATATCTTTTGAATGGTTTGACATACAGAGACATGGGTGGTGTCAAATGACTAAGTATCGAGTCCCTGACCCTCATTGGTGCAAATTAGCCACGCCCCTTCTTCTGATTGGCCGATACGTTATAGTCCAATATCTTTTGAATGGTTTGACATAGAGAGTCATGGGTGGTGTCAAATGACTAAGTATCGAGTCCTTGACCTTCATGGGTGCATCCCGCGATCATCCGGCAGTAGTCCGTGGCACTTCAAAATTTCCCGGGAATTTTGGTCTAGTTATTTATTATTATTCCATATTCTTCCGTATAAACTTCGGCGCGTAACTAGTTGCGCAGCTTTGAGAAAACTCAAAAAGTAAAAACGTAGAAACGTGCGCCTTAATCGGGAATCGATTGGTATGACTTTTATTAGCGATTGGCGTGCACGTTTTTGCGCAACGTGCACAAACGTGCACTTTTTGCCCCATCCGGAACGCATTGCGTCAACTTTGGGGCCTCACCACTCGCACACCGTTACTCGAAAAATTATGAACCGATTTAGAAAGTTGTAGGCCCTGAATTTAACTACATTCCTGTGGATTTTCAGAACGATGGCACGAATAGTTTTTGCACGAAGTGCAAAAACATTTCCAAATTTCCAAACTAATGGGGACCATGTATTTGTATGGGGCAGCATTTCACACTGTGTGTGGGATGAGGTTAAAAAAAAAAAAATCACCTTTTTTCTGAGTCACCTATCTTTCTCATACTTGCACGTAGAAAGGTCATTCAAACTTCAAAACGGAGGAAAACTTCTCTTCTCTCTCTAAACCCCGGACTGTTTTTTCCTAAAATGTACACTTTTCAAGATATGAGCGCTCAAGCGAGGACTGGAAATCACTTTTTTGTCAAATCTTCAGTGCGGTTCTAATTGATCAGAGTGCGAGAGACTTTAAAAAAATGATCATAATTTTTATTTGTAACTCGACCTCACGGCCAAACCGTAAAAGGTAGACAGATCATTTTTGGTCAGAATATAGACATAGGTTTTGTGATTCATAAAATGTGACTTTGACAGGCGTGGTGTGCACAAAATTTGAACGGGGAGACTAACAGCCATGCCAAATCCTGTATTTCTCTCCATTGACTCCCATAATAAATAACGTTTTCTTCAAAAAAATCTCATTTTTGTTTTCGAATTGCCGTTACTAACACATTTTAAGGAATATCTGAATAAAATTAAGATTGTCAGAATCTTCCGGGTTCTGTCTCTCTCACGATGTCTTTGTTTTTCTGCTAGGAGCTACAGTTTGATTACAAGGTGAAGTTATTTGAGGCTTGTCAAATCCGAAGAACTAGCTGAGTCATTCCAATACAATATACACTACCATACTTCCGGGTCATGTGACCCAGAACTAGTCACATGACCCACTCAATGCAGACTTCATAATACTTTACCTTGGATAATGGAGGAATCTGAACCCTGACCTTTTGACCTTACATGATCCCCAGTCCTGCTGGGGACAGGTTCATGGGATATATATGTATATTATTATTATTATACATATAAATATTTACATTTGTATATTATATATACATATTAGCCCCGCCCCTTCTTCTGATTGGCCGATACGTTATAGTCCAATATCTTTTGAATGGTTTGACATAGAGACTCACGGGTGGTATCAAATGACTAAGTATCGAGCCCCTGACCCTCATTGGTGCAAATTAGCCCCGCCCCTTCTTCTGATTGGCTGATACGTTAAAGTCCAATATCTTTTGAATGGTTTGACATACAGAGACATGGGTGGTGTCAAATGACTAAGTATCGAGTCCCTGACCCTCATTGGTGCAAATTAGCCACGCCCCTTCTTCTGATTGGCCGATACGTTATAGTCCAATATCTTTTGAATGGTTTGACATACAGAGACATGGGTGGTGTCAAATGACTAAGTATCGAGTCCCTGACCCTCATTGGTGCAAATTAGCCACGCCCCTTCTTCTGATTGGCTGATACGTTAAAGTCCAATATCTTTTGAATGGTTTGACATACAGAGACATGGGTGGTGTCAAATGACTAAGTATCGAGTCCCTGACCCTCATTGGTGCAAATTAGCCCCGCCCCTTCTTCTGATTGGCTGATACGTTAAAGTCCAATATCTTTTGAATGGTTTGACATACAGAGACATGGGTGGTGTCAAATGACTAAGTATGGAGTCCCTGACCCTCATTGGTGCAAATTAGCCACGCCCCTTCTTCTGATTGGCCGATACGTTATAGTCCAATATCTTTTGAATGGTTTGACATACAGAGACATGGGTGGTGTCAAATGACCAAGTATCGAGTCCCTGACCCTCATTGGTGCAAATTAGCCACGCCCCTTCTTCTGATTGGCTGATACGTTAAAGTCCAATATCTTTTGAATGGTTTGACATACAGAGACATGGGTGGTGTCAAATGAACAAGTATCGAGTCCCTGACCCTCATTGGTGCAAATTAGCCACGCCCCTTCTTCTGATTGGCCGATACGTTATAGTCCAATATCTTTTGAATGGTTTGACATCGAGAGTCATGGGTGGTGTCAAATGACTAAGTATCGAGTCCTTGACCTTCATGGGTGCATCCCGCGATCATCCGGCAGTAGTCCGTGGCACTTCAAAATTTCCCGGGAATTTTGGTCTAGTTATTATTATTATTCCATATTCTTCCGTATAAACTTCGGCGCGTAACTAGTTGCGCAGCTTTGAGAAAACTCAAAAAGTAAAAACGTAGAAACGTGCGCCTTAATCGGGAATCAATTGGTATGACTTTTATAAGCGATTGGCGTGCACGTTTTTGCGCAACGTGCACAAACGTGCGCTTTTTGCCCCATCCGGAACGCATTGCGTGAACTTTGGGGCCTCACCACTCGCATACCGTTACTCGAAAAATTCTGAACCGATTTAGAAAGTTGTAGGCACTGAATTTAACTACAGTCCTCTGGATTTTCAGAACGATGGCACGAATAGTTTTTGCACGAAGTGCAAAAACATTTCCAAATTTCCAAACTAATGGGGAACTGTTTTCCCATGCATTTCAATGGCGCCATTCAAAGCGGATGGGAAAATGTTGAGAAAAAAAAGACAAAATTCACCTTTTTTCCAAGTCACGTATCTTTCTCATACTTGCACGTAGAAACGTCATTCAAACTTCAAAACGGAGGAAAACTTCTCTTCTCTCTCTAAACCCCGGACTGTTTTTTCCTAAAATGTACACTTTTCAAGATATGAGCGCTCAAGCGAGGACTGGAAATCACTTTTTTTCAAATCTAGAGCACGGGAGTCAGTTCGCTAGAGTGTAGTTAGACTGAAAAAAAAACATGATTTCTTATTTGTAACTCGAGGTCACGGCCAAACCGTAAAAGGTAGAAAGATAATTTTTGGTCAGAATATAGACATAGGTGTTGTGATTTATAAAATGTGACTTTGACAGGCGTGGTGTGCACAAAATTTTAACGGGGGGCCCAACAGACGCGCCAAATCCTGTCTCGCCCTTCATTGACTCCCATTATAAAAAACGTTTTCTTCAAAAAAATCTAATTTTTGTTTTCGAATTGCCGTTACTAACACATTTTAAGGAATATCTGTATGAAAATAACATTTAGAGAATCTGCTAGGTTATCTGTTTCTCAAAATGTTTTCGTTTTTCTGCTAAGAGCTACGGTTTCATCACAGGGTGAAGTTATTTCAGGCTTGTCAAAACCGAAAATCTAGCTGACTCATTCCAATACAGTATACAGCATAATACAGTATACACTTCCGGGTCACATGACCCAGTCAATGCACATTAGCCCCGCCCCTTCTTCTGATTGGCTGATACGTTATAGTCCAATATCTTTTGAATGGTTTGACATACAGAGACACGGGTGATGTCATATTACTCAGTATCAGGTCCTTGACCTTTATTGGTCCAAATTAGCCACGCCCCTTCTTCTGATTGGCCGATACGTTATAGTCCAATATCTTTTGAATGGTTTGACATACAGAGTAATGGGTGATGACATATTACTCTGGAATGGCAGGTGTTTATTATAGGATGTTAGTGTTATTATGGGATGGAAGGTGTTTTTATAGAACCAGACTAGAACCAGACCAGACTAGAACCAGACTAGAACCAGAACCAGACTAGAACCAGACTAGAACCAGAACCAGACTAGAACCAGACCAGAACCAGACTAGAACCAGAACCAGACGACAACCAGACTAGAACCAGAACCAGACTAGAACCAGACCAGAACCAGACTAGACCCACAACCAGACGACAACCAGACTAGAACCAGAACCAGACTAGAACCAGACCAGAACCAGACTAGAACCAGACTAGAACCAGAACCAGACTAGAACCAGACTAGAACCAGAACCAGACCAGAACCAGACTAGAACCAGACTAGAACCAGACTAGAACCAGAACCAGAACCAGACTAGAACCAGACTAGAACCAGACTAGAACCAGAACCAGACTAGAACCAGAACCAGACTAGAACCAGACTAGAACCAGAACCAGACTAGAACCAGAACCAGACTAGAACCAGAACCAGACTAGAACCAGACTAGAACCCGAACCAGACTAGAACCAGAACCAGACTAGAACCAGAACCAGACTAGAACCAGACTAGAACCAGAACCAGACTAGAACTAGAACCAGACTAGAACCAGAACCAGATCAGAACCAGGACCAGAACCAGACTAGAACCAGAACCAGGACCAGAACCAGACTAGAACCAGAACCAGACTAGAACCAGAACCAGACTAGAACCAGACTAGAACCAGAACCAGACCAGAACCAGAACCAGACTAGAACCAGACTAGAACGAAAATCTAGCTGACTCATTCCAATACAGTATATACAGCATAATACAGTATACACTTCCGGGTCATGTGATCAGTCAATGCACATTAGCCCCGCCCCTTCTTCTGATTGGCTGATACGTTAAAGTCCAATATCTTTTAAATGGTTTGACATACAGAGACATGGGTGGTGTCATATTACTCAGTATCAGGTCCTTGACCTTTATTGGTGCAAATTAGCCACGCCCCTTCTTCTGATTGGCTGATACGTTAAAGTCCAATATCTTTTGAATGGTTTGACATACAGAGTAATGGGTGATGACATATTACTCTGGAATGGCAGGTGTTTATTATAGGATGTTAGTGTTATTATGGGATGGAAGGTGTTTTTATAGAACCAGACTAGAACCAGACCAGACTAGAACCAGACTAGAACCAGAACCAGACTAGAACCAGACTAGAACCAGAACCAGACTAGAACCAGACCAGAACCAGACTAGAACCAGAACCAGACGACAACCAGACTAGAACCAGAACCAGACTAGAACCAGACCAGAACCAGACTAGACCCACAACCAGACGACAACCAGACTAGAACCAGAACCAGACTAGAACCAGACCAGAACCAGACTAGAACCAGACTAGAACCAGAACCAGACTAGAACCAGACTAGAACCAGAACCAGACCAGAACCAGACTAGAACCAGACTAGAACCAGACTAGAACCAGAACCAGAACCAGACTAGAACCAGACTAGAACCAGACTAGAACCAGAACCAGACTAGAACCAGAACCAGACTAGAACCAGACTAGAACCAGAACCAGACTAGAACCAGAACCAGACTAGAACCAGAACCAGACTAGAACCAGACTAGAACCCGAACCAGACTAGAACCAGAACCAGACTAGAACCAGAACCAGACTAGAACCAGACTAGAACCAGAACCAGACTAGAACTAGAACCAGACTAGAACCAGAACCAGATCAGAACCAGGACCAGAACCAGACTAGAACCAGAACCAGGACCAGAACCAGACTAGAACCAGAACCAGACTAGAACCAGAACCAGACTAGAACCAGACTAGAACCAGAACCAGAACCAGAACCAGACCAGAACCAGAACCAGACTAGAACCAGACTAGAACGAAAATCTAGCTGACTCATTCCAATACAGTATATACAGCATAATACAGTATACACTTCCGGGTCATGTGATCAGTCAATGCACATTAGCCCCGCCCCTTCTTCTGATTGGCTGATACGTTAAAGTCCAATATCTTTTAAATGGTTTGACATACAGAGACATGGGTGGTGTCATATTACTCAGTATCAGGTCCTTGACCTTTATTGGTGCAAATTAGCCACGCCCCTTCTTCTGATTGGCTGATACGTTAAAGTCCAATATCTTTTGAATGGTTTGACATACAGAGACATGGGTGGTGTCAAATGACTAAGTATCGAGTCCCTGACCCTCATTGGTGCAAATTAGCCACGCCCCTTCTTCTGATTGGCTGATACGTTAAAGTCCAATATCTTTTGAATGGTTTGACATACAGAGACATGGGTGGTGTCAAACGACTAAGTATGGAGTCCCTGACCCTCATTGGTGCAAATTAGCCCCGCCCCTTCTTCTGATTGGCTGATACGTTAAAGTCCAATATCTTTTGAATGGTTTGACATACAGAGACATGGGTGGTGTCAAATGACTATGTATCGAGTCCCTGACCCTCATTGGTGCAAATTAGCCACGCCCCTTCTTCTGATTGGCTGATACGTTAATGTCCAATATCTTTTGAATGGTTTGACATACAGAGACATGGGGGGTGTCAAATAACTAAGTATGGAGTCCCTGACCCTCATTGGTGCAAATTAGCCCCGCCCCTTCTTCTGATTGGCTGATACGTTAAAGTCCAATATCTTTTGAATGGTTTGACATACAGAGACATGGGTGGTGTCAAATGACTAAGTATCGAGTCCCTGACCATCATTGGTGCAAATTAGCCCCGCCCCTTCTTCTGATTGGCTGATACGTTAAAGTCCAATATCTTTTGAATGGTTTGACATACAGATACATGGGTGGTGTCAAATGACAAAGTATCGAGTCCCTGACCCTCATTGGTGCAAATTAGCCCCGCCCCTTCTTCTGATTGGCCGATACGTTATAGTCCAATATCTTTTGAATGGTTTGACATAGAGAGTCATGGGTGGTGTCAAATGACCAAGTATCGAGTCCTTGACCTTCATGGGTGCATCCCGCGATCATCCGGCAGTAGTCCGTGGCACTTCAAAATTTCCCGGGAATTTTGGTCTAGTTTATTTATTTATTATTCCATATTCTTCCGTATAAACTTCGGCGCGTAACTAGTCCCACAGCTTTGAGAAAACGCGAAAAGTAAAAACGTAGAAACGTGCGCCTTAATCGGGAATCGATTGCTATGACTTTTATTAGCGATTGGCGTGCACGTTTTTGCGCAACGTGCACAAACGTGCACTTTTTGCCCCATCCGGAACGCATTGCGTGAACTTTGGGGCCTCACCACTCGCACACCGTTACTCGAAAAATTATGAACCGATTTAGAAAGTTGTAGGCCCTGAATTTAACTACAGTCCTGTGGATTTTCAGAACGTTGGCACGAATAGTTTTTGCACGAAGTGCAAAAACATTTCCAAATTTCCAAACTAATGGGGACCATGTATTTGTATGGGGCAGCATTTCACACTGTGTGTGGGATGAGGTTAAAAAAAAAAAAAATCACCTTTTTTCTGAGTCACCTATCTTTTTCATACTTGCACGTAGAAACGTCATTCAAACTTCAAAACGGAGGAAAACTTCTCTTCTCTCTCTAAACCCCGGACTGTTTTTTCCTAAGATGTACACTTTTCAAGATATGAGCGCTCAAGCGAGGACTGGAAATCACTTTTTTGTCAAATCTACAGTGCGGTTCTAATTGATCAGAGTGCGAGAGACTTTGAAAAAATGATCATAATTTTTATTTGTAACTCGAGCTCACGGGCAAACCGTAAAAGCTGGACCAACAATTTTTGGTCAAAATGCCGACATAGATGTTGGGATTCATAAAATGTGACTTTGACAGACGGGGTGTGCACAAAATTTAAACAGCAATGGCTAAAGCGGCGACAATTCCAGCCTCTGTCTCCATTGACTGCAATGTAAAAATAAATTTTCTTGAAAAAAATCTCATTTTTGTTTTCGAACTGCCGTTACAAACACATTTTAAGGAATATCTGAATGAAAATAAGATTGACAGAATGTTCTGGGTTCTCCGTCTCTCACAATGTTTTCATTTTTCTGCTAAGAGCTACGGTTTGACCGCAAGGTGGAGTGATTTCAGGTTTGTCACAACCGAAAATCTAGCTGTCATTCCCGCTCCCTCTGTATCAGGTTCTTGTTGCCCCTAACAACCAGAGCTCAGGTGTACTGATTAGACTGACCCAGACCTGGTCACATGACTCACTCAGTACAGACTTCATGTAATATAAGCTGGAAAATGGAGGAATCTGAACCCTGACCTTTTGACCTTACATGATCCCCAGTCCTGCTGGGAACAGGTTCATTGGATATATATGTATATTATTATTATTATACATATAAATATTTACATTTGTATATTATATATACAAATTAGCCCCGCCCCTTCTTCTGATTGGCCGATACCTTATAGTCCAATATCTTTTGAATGGTTTGACATACAGAGACATGGGTGGTGTCAAATGACTAAGTATCGAGTCCCTGACCCTCATTGGTGCAAATTAGCCCCGCCCCTTCTTCTGATTGGCCGATACGTTATAGTCCAATATCTTTTGAATGGTTTGACATACAGAGACATGGGTGGTGTCAAATGACTAAGTATCGAGTCCCTGACCCTCATTGGTGCAAATTAGCCACGCCCCTTCTTCTGATTGGCTGATACGTTAAAGTCCAATATCTTTTGAATGGTTTGACATACAGAGACATGGGTGGTGTCAAATGACTAAGTATCGAGTCCCTGACCCTCATTGGTGCAAATTAGCCCCGCCCCTTCTTCTGATTGGCTGATACGTTAAAGTCCAATATCTTTTGAATGGTTTGACATACAGAGACATGGGTGGTGTCAAATGACTAAGTATGGAGTCCCTGACCCTCATTGGTGCAAATTAGCCACGCCCCTTCTTCTGATTGGCCGATACGTTATAGTCCAATATCTTTTGAATGGTTTGACATACAGAGACATGGGTGGTGTCAAATGACTAAGTATCGAGCCCCTGACCCTCATTGGTGCAAATTAGCCACGCCCCTTCTTCTGATTGGCTGATACGTTAAAGTCCAATATCTTTTGAATGGTTTGACATACAGAGACATGGGTGGTGTCAAATGACTAAGTATCGAGTCCCTGACCCTCATTGGTGCAAATTAGCCCCGCCCCTTCTTCTGATTGGCTGATACGTTAAAGTCCAATATCTTTTGAATGGTTTGACATACAGAGACATGGGTGGTGTCAAATGACTAAGTATCGAGTCCTTGACCTTCATGGGTGCATCCCGCGATCATCCGGCAGTAGACCGTGGCACTTCAAAATTTCCCGGGAATTTTGTCTAGTTATTATATATTCTTCCGTAAAAACTTCGGCGCGTAACTAGTCCCGCAGCTTTGAGAAAACGCGAAAAGTAAAAACGTACAAACGTGCGCCTTAATCGGGAATCGATTGGTATGACTTTTATAAGCAATTGGCGTGCACGTTTTTGCGCAACGTGCACAAACGTGCGCTTTTTGCCCCATCCGGAACGCATTGCGTGAACTTTGGGGCCTCACCACTCGCACACCGTTACTCGAAAAATTCTGAACCGATTGAGAAAGTTGTAAGCCCTGAATTTAACTACAGTCCTGTGGATTTTCAGAACGATGGCACGAATAGTTTTTGCACGAAGTGCAAAAACATTTCCAAATTTCCAAACTAATGGGGAAGATTTTCCCATGCATTTCAATGGCGCCATTATAAGCGGATGGGAAAATGTTGAGAAAAAAAAGACAAAATTCACCTTTTTTCCGAGTCACGTATCTTTCTCATACTTGCACGTAGAAACGTCATTCAAACTTCAAAACGGAGGAAAACTTCTCTTCTCTCTCCAAACCCGAAACTGTTTTTTCCTAAAATGTACACTTTTCAAGATATGAGCCCTCAAGCGAGGACTGGAAATCACTTTTTTTCAAATCTAGAGCACGGGAGTCAGTTTGCTAGAGTGTAGTTACACTGAAAAAAAAACATGATTTCTTATTTGTAACTCGAGGTCACGGCCAAACCGTAAAAGGTAGACAGATCATTTTTGGTCAGAATATAGACATAGGTGTTGTGATTTATAAAATGTGACTTTGACAGGCCTGGTGTGCACAAAATTTTAACGGGGGGCCCAACAGACGCGCCAATTCCTGTCTCGCTGTTCATTGACTCCCATGTTAAAAAACATTTTCTTAAAAAAAATCTCATTTTTGTTTTCGAATTGCCGTTACTAACACATTTTAAGGAATATCTGAATGAAAATAAGATTGACAGAATGTTCTGGGTTCTCTGTCTC
The DNA here is from genome assembly GCF_033807715.1 of Cololabis saira. Taxonomy (NCBI): domain Eukaryota; kingdom Metazoa; phylum Chordata; class Actinopteri; order Beloniformes; family Belonidae; genus Cololabis; species Cololabis saira. The sequence continues at coordinate 22,573 of NW_026906309.1, read as the reverse complement.
TCACGATGTTTTCATATTTCTGCTAAGAGCTACGGTTTGACCGCAAAGTGGAGTGATTTGAGGTTTGTCACAACCGAAAATCTAGCTGTCATTCCCGCTCCCTCTGTATCAGGTTCTTGTTGCCCCTAACAACCAGGGCACAGCTGTGCTGATTAGACTGACCCAGACCTGGTCACATGACACAGTCATTACAGACTTCATGTAATATAACCTGGATAATGGAAAAATCTGAACCCTGACCTTTTGACCTTACATGATCCCCAGTCCTGCTGGGAACAGGTTCATTGGATATATATGTATATTATTATTATTATACATATAAATATTTACATTTGTATATTATATATACAAATTAGCCCCGCCCCTTCTTGTGATTGGCCGATACGTTATAGTCCAATATCTTTTGAATGGTTTGACATACAGAGACATGGGTGGTATCAAATGACTAAGTATCGAGCCCCTGACCCTCATTGGTGCAAATTAGCCCCGCCCCTTCTTCTGATTGGCTGATACGTTAAAGTCCAATATCTTTTGAATGGTTTGACATACAGAGACATGGGTGGTGTCAAATGACTAAGTATTGAGTCCCTGACCCTCATTGGTGCAAATTAGCCACGCCCCTTCTTCTGATTGGCCGATACGTTATAGTCCAATATCTTTTGAATCGTTTGACATACAGAGACATGGGTGGTGTCAAATGACTAAGTATCGAGCCCCTGACCCTCATTGGTGCAAATTAGCCCCGCCCCTTCTTCTGATTGGCTGATACGTTAAAGTCCAATATCTTTTGAATGGTTTGACATACAGAGACATGGGTGGTGTCAAATGACTAAGTATCGAGCCCCTGACCCTCATTGGTGCAAATTAGCCACGCCCCTTCTTCTGATTGGCCGATACGTTATAGTCCAATATCTTTTGAATGGTTTGACATACAGAGACATGGGTGGTGTCAAATGACTAAGTATCGAGTCCCTGACCCTCATTGGTGCAAATTAGCCACGCCCCTTCTTCTGATTGGCCGATACGTTATAGTCCAATATCTTTTGAATGGTTTGACATACAGAGACATGGGTGGTGTCAAATGACTAAGTATCGAGTCCCCGACCCTCATTGGTGCAAATTAGCCACGCCCCTTCTTCTGATTGGCCGATACGTTAAAGTCCAATATCTTTTGAATGGTTTGACATACAGAGACATGGGTGGTGTCAAATGACTAAGTATGGAGTCCCTGACCCTCATTGGTGCAAATTAGCCACGCCCCTTCTTCTGATTGGCCGATACGTTATAGTCCAATATCTTTTGAATGGTTTGACATACAGAGACATGGGTGGTGTCAAATGACCAAGTATCGAGTCCCTGACCCTCATTGGTGCAAATTAGCCACGCCCCTTCTTCTGATTGGCTGATACGTTAAAGTCCAATATCTTTTGAATGGTTTGACATACAGAGACATGGGTGGTGTCAAATGACTAAGTATCAAGTCCTTGACCTTCATGGGTGCATCCTGCGATCATCCGGCAGTAGTCCGTGGCACTTCAAAATTTCCCGGGAATTTTGGTCTAGTTTATTTATTTATTCTTCCGTATAAACTTCGGCGCGTAACTAGTCCCACAGCTTTGAGAAAACGCGAAAAGTAAAAACGTAGAAACGTGCGCCTTAATCGGGAATCGATGGGTATGACTTTTATTAGCGATTGACGTGCACGTTTTTGCGCAACGTGCACAAACGTGCGCTTTTTGCCCCATCCGGAACGCATTGTGTGAACTTTGGGGCCTCACCACTCGCACACCGTTACTCGAAAAATTCTGAACCGATTTAGAAAGTTGTAGGCCCTGAATTTAACTACAGTCCTGTGGATTTTCAGAACGATGGCACGAATAGTTTTTGCACGAAGTGCAAAAACATTTCCAAATTTCCAAACTAATGGGGAAGATTTTCCCATGCATTTCAATGGCGCCATTATAAGCGGATGGGAAAATGTTGAGAAAAAAAAGACAAAATTCACCTTTTTTCCGAGTCACGTATCTTTCTCATACTTGCACGTAGAAACGTCATTCAAACTTCAAAACGGAGGAAAACTTCTCTTCTCTCTCTAAACCCCGGACTGTTTTTTCCTAAAATGTACACTTTTCAAGATATGAGCCCTCAAGCGAGGTCTGGAAATCACTTTTTTTCAAATCTAGAGCACGGGAGTCAGTTTGCTAGAGTGTAGTTACACTGAAAAAAAAACATGATTTCTTATTTGTAACTCGAGGTCACGGCCAAACCGTAAAAGGTAGACAGATCATTTTTGGTCAGAATATAGACATAGGTGTTGTGATTTATAAAATGTGACTTTCACAGGCGTGGTGTGCACAAAATTTTAACGGTGGAGCCAACAGACACGCCAATTCCTGTCTGTCTCTTCATTGACTCCCATGTTAAATGAAGTTTTCTTAAAAAAAATCTCATTTTTGTTTTCGAATTGCCGTTATTAACACATTTTAAGGAATATCTGAATAAAATTAAGATTGTCAGAATCTTCCGGGTTCTGTCTCTCTCACGATGTCTTTGTTTTTCTGATAGGAGCTACAGTTTGATTACAAGGTGAAGTTATTTGAGGCTTGTCAAATCCAAAAAACTAGCTGAGTCATTCCAATACAATATACACTACCATACTTCCGGGTCATGTGACCCAGAACTGGTCACATGACACATCAATGCAGACTTCATAATACTTTACCTTGGATAATGGAGGAATCTGAACCGTGACCTTACATGATCCCCATTTTATTTTTATAGGATGTTAGTGTTATTATGGGATGGCAGGTGTTTTTATAGGATGTTAGTGTTATTATGGGATGGCAGGTGTTTTTTAAGGTTTTTAGCGTTATTATGGGATGGCAGGTGTTTTTATAGGATGTTAGTGTTATTATGGGATGGTAGGTGTTTATTATGGGATGGTAGTGTTATTGGTGTTAGCGGTCCCGTTAGCGGTTCTGTTAGCGGTCCTGTTAGCGATCCCGTTAGCGGTCCAGTTAGCGATCCCGTTAGCGGTCCAGTTAGCGACCCCGTTAGCAATCCCGTTAGCGGTCCCGTTAGCGGTTGTTAGCGATCCCGTTAGCAATCCCGTTAGCGGCTCGGTTAGCGGTCCCGTTAGCGATCCCGTTAGCGATCCCGTTAGCGGTCCCGTTAGCGGTTCCGTTAGCGATCCCGTTAGCGGTCCCGTTAGCGGTCCCGTTAGCGGTTCCGTTAGCGGTTGTTAGCGGCTCGGTTAGCGATTCCGTTAGCGGCTCGGTTAGCGGTCCCGTTAGCGATCCCGTTAGCGATCCCGTTAGCGGTTCAGTTAGCGGTTCTGTTAGCGGTCCTGTTAGCGGTTCCGTTAGCGGTTGTTAGCGGTCCCGTTAGCGACCCCATTAGCGGCTCCGTTAGCGATCCCGTTAGCGATCCCGTTAGCGGTCCCATTAGCGGTCCCGTTAGCGATCCCGTTAGCGATCCCGTTAGCGGTTCCGTTAGCGGTTCTGTTAGCGGTCCTGTTAGCGGTTCCGTTAGCGGTTGTTAGCGGTCCCGTTAGCGACCCCATTAGCGGCTCCGTTAGCGATCCCGTTAGCGATCCCGTTAGCGGTCCCGTTAGCGGTCCCGTTAGCGGTCCCGTTAGCAATCCCGTTAGCGGTTCCGTTAGCGGTTCTGTTAGCGGTCCTGTTAGCGGTTCCGTTAGCGGTTGTTAGCGGTCCCGTTAGCGACCCCATTAGCGGCTCCGTTAGCGATCCCGTTAGCGATCCCGTTAGCGGTCCCGTTAGCGGTCCCGTTAGCGGTCCCGTTAGCGGTCCCGTTAGCGGTTCCGTTAGCGATCCCGTTAGCGGTCCCGTTAGCGGTCCCGTTAGCGGTCCCGTTAGCGGTTCCGTTAGCGGTTGTTAGCGGCTCGGTTAGCAATTCCGTTAGCGGCTCGGTTAGCGGTCCCGTTAGCGACCCTTTTAGCGATCCCGTTAGCGGTTCAGTTAGCGGTTCTGTTAGCGGTACTGTTAGCGGTTTCGTTAGCGGTTGTTAGCGGTCCCGTTAGCGACCCCATTAGCGGCTCCGTTAGCGATCCCGTTAGCGATCCCGTTAGCGGTCCCGTTAGCGGTCCCGTTAGCGGTCCCGTTAGCGGTTCCGTTAGCGATCCCGTTAGCGGTCCCGTTAGCGGTCCCGTTAGCGGTCCCGTTAGCGGTTCCGTTAGCGGTTGTTAGCGGCTCGGTTAGCAATTCCGTTAGCGGCTCGGTTAGCGGTCCCGTTAGCGGTCCCGTTAGCGATCCCTTTAGCGATCCCGTTAGCGGTTCAGTTAGCGATCCCGTTAGAGGTTCCGTTAGCGGTTCTGTTAGCTATCCCGTTAGCGGTCCCGTTAGCGGTCTTGTTAGCGGTTCTATTAGCCTATTACATATTTTCTGTAATAACTTTTGAATGGTTTGACATAGAGAGTCATGGGTGGTGTCAAATGACTAAGTATCGAGTCCTTGACCTTCATGGGTGCAAATAAGCCCCGCGATCATCCGGCAGTAGTCCGTGGCACTTCAAAATTTCCCGGGAATTTTGTCTAGTTAGTGCCACGGCTGCGCCACGTGGCACGCCTCCTCCATTGAGCTGCGCAAGCTCAATGGAGGAGGAGTGCCTCGTGCGCAGCACGAGGCACTCATACTATTGCTCAGGCTTATTATTAGTGCCACGGCTGCGCCACGTGGCACTCCTCCTCCATTGAGCTGCGCAAGCTCAATGGAGGAGGAGTGCCTCGTGCGCAGCACGAGGCACTCATACTATTGCTCAGGCTTATTATTTATTTATTCTTCCGTAAAAACTTTGTCCGGCTACTCCTCCTACAGCTTTGAGAAAACGCGAAAAGTAAAAACGTAGAAACGTGCGCCTTAATCGGGAATCGATGGGTATGACTTTTATTAGCGATTGGCGTGCACGTTTTTGCGCAACGTGCACAAACGTGCGCTTTTTGCCCCATCCGGAACGCATTGCGTGAACTTTGGGGCCTCACCACTCGCACACCGTTACTCGAAAAATTATGAACCGATTTAGAAAGTTGTAGGCCCTGAATTTAACTACAGTCCTGTGGATTTTCAGAACGATGGCACGAATAGTTTTTGCACGAAGTGCAAAAACATTTCCAAATTTCCAAACTAATGGGGAGACCATTTTGCCATGTATTCCTATGGCGCCATTCAAAGCGGATGGGAAAATGTCGAGAAAAAAGACAAAATTCACCTTTTTTCAGAGTCACGTATCTTTCTCATACTTGCACGTAGAAACGTCATTCAAACTTCAAAACGGAGGAAAACTTCTCTTCTCTCTCTAAACCCCGGACTGTTTTTTCCTAAAATGTACACTTTTCAAGATATGAGCCCTCAAGCGAGGTCTGGAAATCACTTTTTTTCAAATCTAGAGCACGGGAGTCAGTTTGCTAGAGTGTAGTTACACTGAAAAAAAAACATGATTTCTTATTTGTAACTCGAGGTCACGGCCAAACCGTAAAAGGTAGACAGATCATTTTTGGTCAGAATATAGACATAGGTGTTGTGATTTATAAAATGTGACTTTCACAGGCGTGGTGTGCACAAAATTTTAACGGTGGAGCCAACAGACACGCCAATTCCTGTCTGTCTCTTCATTGACTCCCATGTTAAATGAAGTTTTCTTAAAAAAAATCTCATTTTTGTTTTCGAATTGCCGTTACTAACACATTTTAAGGAATATCTGAATAAAATTAAGATTGTCAGAATCTTCCGGGTTCTGTCTCTCTCACGATGTCTTTGTTTTTCTGATAGGAGCTACAGTTTGATTACAAGGTGAAGTTATTTGAGGCTTGTCAAATCCAAAAAACTAGCTGAGTCATTCCAATACAATATACACTACCATACTTCCGGGTCATGTGACCCAGAACTGGTCACATGACACATCAATGCAGACTTCATAATACTTTACCTTGGATAATGGAGGAATCTGAACCCTGACCTTACATGATCCCCATTTTATTTTTATAGGATGTTAGTGTTATTATGGGATGTCAGGTGTTTTTATAGGATGTTAGTGTTATTATGGGATGTCAGGTGTTTTTATAGGATGTTAGTGTTATTATGGGATGTCAGGTGTTTTTATAGGATGTTAGTGTTATTATGGGATGTCAGGTGTTTTTATAGAATGTTAGTGTTATTATGGGATGGCAGGTGTTTTTATAGGATCTTAGTGTTATTATGGGATGGCAGGTGTTCGGTTAGCAATCCCGTTAGCGGCTCGGTTAGCGGTCCCGTTAGCGGTTCAGTTAGCGATCCCGTTAGCGGTCCTGTTAGCGGTTCCGCTAGCGGTTGTTAGCGATCCCGTTAGCGGCTCGGTTAGCGATCCCGTTAGCGGTCCCGTTAGCGGTTCTGTTAGCGGTTCTGTTAGCGGTCCCGTTAGCGGTTCCGATAGCGGTTTTTAGCGGTCCCGTTAGCGATCCCATTAGCGGCTCGGTTAGCGGTCCCGTTAGCGATTCCTTTAGCGTTCCCGTTAGCAGTCCCGTTAGCGGTTCAGTTAGCGATCCCGTTAGCGGTTCAGTTAGCGATCCCGTTAGCGATCCCGTTAGCGGTCCCGTTAGCGGTCCCGTTAGCGATCCTGTTAGCGGTCCTGTTAGCGGTCCCGTTAGCGGTCCTGTTAGCGGTTGTTAGCGGTCCCGTTAGCGATCCTGTTAGCGGTCCTGTTAGCGGTCCTGTTAGCGGTCCCGTTAGCGGTCCCGTTAGCGATCCCATTAGCGGTCCCGTTAGCGGTCCCGTTAGCGGTCCCGTTAGCGGTCCCGTTAGCTTTCTCGTTAGCGGTCCCGTTAGCGGTTCAGTTAGCGATCCCGTTAGCGGTCCCGTTAGCGGTCCCGTTAGCGGTCCCGTTAGCGATCCTGTTAGCGGTCCTGTTAGCGGTCCCGTTAGCAATCCCGTTAGCGGCCCCGTTAGCGGTTCTGTTAGCGGTTGTTAGCGGCTCGGTTAGCGATCCCGTTAGCGGCTAGGTTAGCGGCTCGGTTAGCGGCCCCGTTAGCGGTCCCGTTAGCGATCCTGTTAGCGGTCCTGTTAGCGGTCCCGTTAGCGGTCCCGTTAGCGATCCTGTTAGCGGTCCTGTTAGCGGTCCCGTTAGCAATCCCGTTAGCGGTCCCGTTAGCGGTTCTGTTAGCGGTTGTTAGCGGCTCGGTTAGCGATCCCGTTAGCGGCTCGGTTAGCGGCTCGGTTAGCGGCCCCGTTAGCAGTCGCGTTAGCGATCCCGTTAGCGATCCCGTTAGCGGTTCAGTTAGCGATCCCGTTAGCGGTTCCGTTAACGGTTCTGTTAGCTGTCCCGTTAGCGGTCCCGTTAGCGGTTTTGTTAGCGGTTCTATTAGCCTATTACATATTTTCTGTAATAACTTTTGAATGGTTTGACATAGAGAGTCATGGATGATGTCATATTAATCAGTATCGAGTCCTTTATACCCATTTTATGGGTGCAAATAAGCCCCGCGATCATCCGGCAGTAGTCCGTGGCACTTCAAAATTTCCCGGGAATTTTGGTCTAGTTATTATATATTCTTCCGTAAAAACTTTGTCCGGCTACTCCTCCTACAGCTTTGAGAAAACGCGAAAAGTAAAAACGTAGAAACGTGCGCCTTAATCGGGAATCGATGGGTATGACTTTTATTAGCGATTGGCGTGCACGTTTTTGCGCAACGTGCACAAACGTGCGCTTTTTGCCCCATCCGGAACGCATTGCGTGAACTTTGGGGCCTCACCACTCGCACACCGTTACTCGAAAAATTCTGAACCGATTTAGAAAGTTGTAGGCCCTGAATTTAACTACAGTCCTGTGGATTTTCAGAACGATGGCACGAATAGTTTTTGCACGAAGTGCAAAAACATTTCCAAATTTCCAAACTAATGGGGAAGATTTTCCCATGCATTTCAATGGCGCCATTATAAGCGGATGGGAAAATGTTGAGAAAAAAAGACAAAATTCACCTTTTTTCCGAGTCACGTATCTTTCTCATACTTGCACGTAGAAACGTCATTCAAACATCAAAACGGAGGAAAACTTCTCTTCTCTCTCCAAACCCCGGACTGTTTTTTCCTAAAATGTACACTTTTCAAGATATGAGCCCTCAAGCGAGGACTGGAAATCACTTTTTTTCAAATCTAGAGCACGGGAGTCAGTTTGCTAGAGTGTAGTTACACTGAAAAAAAAACATGATTTCTTATTTGTAACTCGAGGTCACGGCCAAACCGTAAAAGGTAGACAGATCATTTTTGGTCAGAATATAGACATAGGTGTTGTGATTTATAAAATGTGACTTTGACAGGCGTGGTGTGCACAAAATTTTAACGGGGGGCCCAACAGACGCGCCAATTCCTGTCTCGCTGTTCATTGACTCCCATGTTAAAAAACATTTTCTTAAAAAAAATCTAATTTTTGTTTTCGAATTGCCGTTACTAACACATTTTAAGGAATATCTGAATGAAAATAAGATTGACAGAATGTTCTGGGTTCTCCGTCTCTCACGATGTTTTCATATTTCTGCTAAGAGCTACGGTTTGACCGCAAAGTGGAGTGATTTGAGGTTTGTCACAACCGAAAATCTAGCTGTCATTCCCGCTCCCTCTGTATCAGCTTCTTGTTGCCCCTAACAACCAGAGCACAGCTGTGCTGATTAGACTGACCCAGACCTGGTCACATGACACAGTCATTACAGACTTCATGTAATATAACCTGGATAATGGAAAAATCTGAACCCTGACCTTTTGACCTTACATGATCCCCAGTCCTGCTGGGAACAGGTTCATTGGATATATATGTATATTATTATTATTATACTTATAAATATTTACATTTGTATATTATATATACAAATTAGCCCCGCCCCTTCTTCTGATTGGCCGATACGTTAAAGTCCAATATCTTTTGAATGGTTTGACATACAGAGTAATGGGTGGTGTCAAATGACTAAGTATCGAGTCCCTGACCCTCATTCGTGCAAATTAGCCACGCCCCTTCTTCTGATTGGCTGATACGTTAAAGTCCAATATCTTTTGAATGGTTTGACATACAGAGACATGGGTGGTGTCAAATGACTAAGTATGGAGTCCCCGACCCTCATTGGTGCAAATTAGCCACGCCCCTTCTTCTGATTGGCTGATACGTTAAAGTCCAATATCTTTTAAATGGTTTGACATAGAGAGTCATGGGTGGTGTCAAATGACTAAGTATCGAGTCCTTGACCTTCATTGGTGCAAATTAGCCACGCCCCTTCTGATTGGCTGATACGTTAAAGTCCAATATCTTTTGAATGGTTTGACATACAGAGACATGGGTGGTGTCAAATGACTAAGTATCGAGTCCCTGACCCTCATTGGTGCAAATTAGCCACGCCCCTTCTTCTGATTGGCCGATACGTTATAGTCCAATATCTTTTGAATGGTTTGACATAGAGAGTCATGGGTGGTGTCAAATGACTAAGTATCGAGTCCTTGACCTTCATGGGTGCATCCCGCGATCATCCGGCAGTAGTCCGTGGCACTTCAAAATTTCCCGGGAATTTTGGTCTAGTTTATTATATATTCTTCCGTAAAAACTTTGTCCGGCTACTCCTCCTACAGCTTTGAGAAAACGCGAAAAGTAAAAACGTAGAAACGTGCGCCTTAATCGGGAATCGATGGGTATGACTTTTATTAGCGATTGGCGTGCACGTTTTTGCGCAACGTGCACAAACGTGCGCTTTTTGCCCCATCCGGAACGCATTGCGTGAACTTTGGGGCCTCACCACTCGCACACCGTTACTCGAAAAATTATGAACCGATTTAGAAAGTTGTAGGCCCTGAATTTAACTACAGTCCTGTGGATTTTCAGAACGATGGCACGAATAGTTTTTGCACGAAGTGCAAAAACATTTCCAAATTTCCAAACTAATGGGGAGCTCATTTTCCCTATGTATTCCTATGGCGCCATTCAAAGCGGATGGGAAAATGTCGAGAAAAAAGACAAAATTCACCTTTTTTCTGAGTCACGTATCTTTCTCATACTTGCACGTAGAAACGTCATTCAAACTTCAAAACGGAGGAAAACTTCTCTTCTCTCTCCAAACCCGAAACAGTTTTTTCCTAAAATGTACACTTTTCAAGATATGAGCCCTCAAGCGAGGACTGGAAATCACTTTTTTTCAAATCTAGAGCACGGGAGTCAGTTTGCTAGAGTGTAGTTACACTGAAAAAAAAACATGATTTCTTATTTGTAACTCGAGGTCACGGCCAAACCGTAAAAGGTAGACAGATAATTTTTGGTCAGAATATAGACATAGGTGTTGTGATTTATAAAATGTGACTTTGACAGGCGTGGTGTGCACAAAATTTTAACGGGGGAGCCAACAGACACGCCAGTTCCTGTCTCTCTCTTCATTGACTCCCATGTTAAATGAAGTTTTCTTAAAAAAAATCTCATTTTTGTTTTCGAATTGCCGTTACTAACACATTTTAAGGAATATCTGTATGAAAATAACATTTAGATAATCTGGTAGGTTCTCTGTTTCTCAAAATGTTTTCGTTTTTCTGCTAAGAGCTACGGTTTGAGCGCAAAGTGGAGTGATTTCAGGTTTGTCACAACCAAAAATCCAGCTGAGTCATTCCCGCTCCCTCTGTATCAGGTTCTTGTTGCCCCTAGCAACCAGAGCTCAGCTGTTGACTGATTAGACTGACCCAGAACTGGTCACATGACTCACTCAGTACAGACTTCATAGTATAACCTGGAAAATGGAGAAATCTGAACCCTGACCTTTTAATCTTAGATGAACACACACACACACACACACACACACACACACACACACACACACACACACACACACACACACACACACACACACGATAGGTGTTATTATGGGATGTCAGGTGTTTTTATAGGATGTTAGTGTTATTATGGGATGTCAGGTGTTTTTATAGGATGTTAGTGTTATTATGGGATGACAGGTGTTTTTATAGGATGTTAGTGTTATTATGGGATGGCAGGTGTTTTTATAGGATGTTAGTGTTATTATGGGATGTCAGGTGTTTTTATAGGATGTTAGTGTTATTATGGGATGGCAGGTGTTTTTATAGGATGTTAGTGTTATTATGGGATGGCAGGTGTTTTTATAGGATGTTAGTGTTATTATGGGATGTTAGTGTTATTATGGGATGGTAGGTGTTTATTATGGGATGGTAGTGTTATTGGTGTTAGCGGTCCCGTTAGCGGTTCTGTTAGCGGTCCTGTTAGCGATCCCGTTAGCGGTCCCGTTAGCGGTCCAGTTAGCGATCCCGTTAGCGGTCCAGTTAGCGACCCCGTTAGCGGTCCCGTTAGCAATCCCGTTAGCGGTCCCGTTAGCGGTTGTTAGCGATCCCGTTAGCGATCCCGTTAGCGGCTTGGTTAGCGATCCCGTTAGCGGCTCGGTTAGCGGTCCCGTTAGCGGTTCAGTTAGCGATTCCGTTAGCGATCCCGTTAGCGGTCCCGTTAGCGGTCCAGTTAGCGATCCCGTTAGCGGTCCAGTTAGCGACCCCGTTAGCGGTCCCGTTAGCGGTTCCGCTAGCGGTTGTTAGCGATCCCGTTAGCGGTCCCGTTAGCGGTTCAGTTAGCGATTCCGTTAGCGGCTCGGTTAGCGGTCCCGTTAGCGGTTCAGTTAGCGATTCCGTTAGCGATCCCGTTAGCGGTCCCGTTAGCGGTCCCGTTAGCGGTCCAGTTAGCGATCCCGTTAGCGGTCCAGTTAGCGACCCCGTTAGCGGTCCCGTTAGCGGTTCCGCTAGCGGTTGTTAGCGATCCCGTTAGCGGTCCCGTTAGCGGTTCAGTTAGCGATTCCGTTAGCGATCCCGTTAGCGGTCCCGTTAGCGGTCCAGTTAGCGATCCCGTTAGCGGTCCAGTTAGCGACCCCGTTAGCGGTCCCGTTAGCGGTTCCGCTAGCGGTTGTTAGCGATCCCGTTAGCGGTCCCGTTAGCGGTTCTGTTAGCGGTTCTGTTAGCGGTCCTGTTAGCGGTTCCGTTAGCGGTTGTTAGCGGTCCCGTTAGCGATCCCATTAGCGGCTCGGTTAGCAATCCCGTTAGCGGCTCGGTTAGCGGTCCCGTTAGCGGTTCAGTTAGCGATTCCGTTAGCGATCCCGTTAGCAGTCCAGTTAGCGATCCCGTTAGCGGTCCAGTTAGCGACCCCGTTAGCGGTCCCGTTAGCAATCCCATTAGCGGTCCCGTTAGCGGTTCCGCTAGCGGTTGTTAGCGATCCCGTTAGCAGTTCTGTTAGCGGTTCTGTTAGCGGTCCCGTTAGCGGTTCTGTTAGCGGTTGTTAGCGGTCCCGTTAGCGATCCCATTAGCGGCTCGGTTAGCGGTCCCGTTAGCGATCCCGTTAGCGATCCCGTTAGCGATCCCGTTAGCGGTCCCGTTAGCGGTCCCGTTAGCGGTTCCGTTAGCGGTCCCGTTAGCGGTCCCGTTAGCGGTTCCGTTAGCGGTTGTTAGCGGCTCGGTTAGCGATCCCGTTAGCGGCTCGGTTAGCGGTCCCGTTAGCGGTCCCGTTAGCGATCCCGTTAGCGATCCCGTTAGCGGTTCAGTTAGCGGTTCTATATTTTCTGTAATAACTTTTGAATGGTTTGACATAGAGAGTCATGGGTGGTGTCATTGGAATCTGTATCGAGTCCTTGACCTTCATGGGTGCAAATAAGCCCCGCGATCATCCGGCAGTAGTCCGTGGCACTTCAAAATTTCCCGGGAATTTTGTCTAGTTAGTGCCACGGCTGCGCCACGTGGCACTCCTCCTCCATTGAGATGCGCAAGCTCAATGGAGGAGGAGTGCCTCGTGCGCAGCACGAGGCACTCATACTATTGCTCAGGCTTATTAGTGCCACGGCTGCGCCACGTGGCACGCCTCCTCCATTGAGCTGCGCAAGCTCAATGGAGGAGGAGTGCCTCGTGCGCAGCACGAGGCACTCATACTATTGCTCAGGCTTATTATTATTTATATATTCTTCCGTAAAAACTTTGTCCGGCTACTCCTCCTACAGCTTTGAGAAAACGCGAAAAGTAAAAACGTAGAAACGTGCGCCTTAATCGGGAATCGATGGGTATGACTTTTATTAGCGATTGGCGTGCACGTTTTTGCGCAACGTGCACAAACGTGCGCTTTTTGCCCCATCCAGAACGCATTGCGTGAAGTTTGGGGCCTCACCACTCGCACACCGTTACTCGAAAAATTCTGAACCGATTTAGAAAGTTGTAGGCCCTGAATTTAACTACAGTCCTGTGGATTTTCAGAACGATGGCACGAATAGTTTTTGCACGAAGTGCAAAAACATTTCCAAATTTCCAAACTAATGGGGAAGATTTTCCCATGCATTTCAATGGTGCCATTATAAGCGGATGGGAAAATGTTGAGAAAAAAAAGACAAAATTCACCTTTTTTCCGAGTCACGTATCTTTCTCATACTTGGACGTAGAAACGTCATTCAAACTTCAAAACGGAGGAAAACTTCTCTTCTCTCTCCAAACCCCGGACTGTTTTTTCCTAAAATGTACACTTTTCAAGATATGAGCCCTCAAGCGAGGACTGGAAATCACTTTTTTTCAAATCTAGAGCACGGGAGTCAGTTTGCTAGAGTGTAGTTACACTGAAAAAAAAACATGATTTCTTATTTGTAACTCGAGCTCACGGGCAAACCGTAAAAGGTAGACAGATAATTTTTGGTCAGAATATAGACATAGGTGTTGTGATTCATAAAATGTGACTTTGACAGGCGTGGTGTGCACAAAATTTTAACGGAGGAGCCAACAGACACGCCAATTCCTGTCTCTCTCTTCATTGACTCCCATGTTAAATGAAGTTTTCTTAAAAAAAATCTCATTTTTGTTTTCGAATTGCCGTTACTAACACATTTTAAGGAATATCTGTATGAAAATAACATTTAGATAATCTGGTAGGTTCTCTGTTTCTCAAAATGTTTTCGTTTTTCTGCTAAGAGCTACGGTTTGAGCGCAAAGTGGAGGGATTTCAGGTTTGTCACAACCAAAAATCCAGCTGAGTCATTCCCGCTCCCTCTGTATCAGGTTCTTGTTGCCCCTAGCAACCAGAGCTCAGCTGTTGACTGATTAGACTGACCCAGAACTGGTCACATGACTCACTCAGTACAGAATTCATAGTATAACCTGGAAAATGGAGAAATCTGAACCCTGACCTTTTAACCTTAGATGAACACACACACACACACACACACACACACACACACACACACACACACACACACACACACGATAGGTGTTATTATGGGATGTAAGGTGTTTTTATAGGATGTTAGTGTTATTATGGGATGTCAGGTGTTTTTATAGGATGTTAGTGTTATTATGGGATGACAGGTGTTTTTATAGGATGTTAGTGTTATTATGGGATGTCAGGTGTTTTTATAGGATGTTAGTGTTATTATGGGATGGCAGGTGTTTTTATAGGATGTTAGTGTTATTATGGGATGGCAGGTGTTTTTATAGGATGTTAGTGTTATTATGGGATGTTAGTGTTATTATGGGATGGTAGGTGTTTATTATGGGATGGTAGTGTTATTGGTGTTAGCGGTCCCGTTAGCGGTTCTGTTAGCGGTCCTGTTAGCGATCCCGTTAGCGGTCCCGTTAGCGGTCCAGTTAGCGATCCCGTTAGCGGTCCAGTTAGCGACCCCGTTAGCGACCCCGTTAGCGGTCCCGTTAGCAATCCCGTTAGCGGTCCCGTTAGCGGTCCCGTTAGCGGTTGTTAGCGATCCCGTTAGCGATCCCGTTAGCGGCTTGGTTAGCGATCCCGTTAGCGGCTCGGTTAGCGGTCCCGTTAGCGGTTCAGTTAGCGATTCCGTTAGCGATCCCGTTAGCGGTCCCGTTAGCTGTCCCGTTAGCGGTCCAGTTAGCGATCCCGTTAGCGGTCCAGTTAGCGGTTCCGCTAGCGGTTGTTAGCGATCCCGTTAGCGGTCCCGTTAGCGGTTCAGTTAGCGATTCCGTTAGCGATCCCGTTAGCGGTCCCGTTAGCGGTCCAGTTAGCGACCCCGTTAGCGGTCCCGTTAGCGGTTCCGCTAGCGGTTGTTAGCGATCCCGTTAGCGGTCCCGTTAGCGGTTCAGTTAGCGATTCCGTTAGCGATCCCGTTAGCGGTCCCGTTAGCGGTCCAGTTAGCGATCCCGTTAGCGGTCCAGTTAGCGACCCCGTTAGCGGTCCCGTTAGCGGTCCCGTTAGCGGTTCCGCTAGCGGTTGTTAGCGATCCCGTTAGCGGTCCCGTTAGCGGTTCTGTTAGCGGTTCTGTTAGCGGTCCTGTTAGCGGTTCCGTTAGCGGTTGTTAGCGGTCCCGTTAGCGATCCCATTAGCGGCTCGGTTAGCAATCCCGTTAGCGGCTCGGTTAGCGGTCCCGTTAGCGGTTCAGTTAGCGATTCCGTTAGCGATCCCGTTAGCGGTACCGTTAGCGGTCCAGTTAGCGATCCCGTTAGCGGTCCAGTTAGCGATCCCGTTAGCGGTCCAGTTAGCGACCCCGTTAGCGGTCCCGTTAGCGGTCCCGTTAGCGGTTCCGCTAGCGGTTGTTAGCGATCCCGTTAGCGGTCCCGTTAGCGGTTCTGTTAGCGGTTCTGTTAGCGGTCCTGTTAGCGGTTCCGTTAGCGGTTGTTAGCGGTCCCGTTAGCGATCCCATTAGCGGCTCGGTTAGCAATCCCGTTAGCGGCTCGGTTAGCGGTCCCGTTAGCGGTTCAGTTAGCGATTCCGTTAGCGATCCCGTTAGCGGTACCGTTAGCGGTCCAGTTAGCGATCCCGTTAGCGGTCCAGTTAGCGACCCCGTTAGCGGTCCCGTTAGCAATCCCATTAGCGGTCCCGTTAGCGGTTCCGCTAGCGGTTGTTAGCGATCCTGTTAGCGGTTCTGTTAGCGGTTCTGTTAGCGGTTGTTAGCGGTCCCGTTAGCGATCCCATTAGCGGCTCGGTTAGCGGTCCCGTTAGCGATCCCGTTAGCGATCCCGTTAGCGATCCCGTTAGCGATCCCGTTAGCGATCCCGTTAGCGATCCCGTTAGCGATCCCGTTAGCGGTCCCGTTAGCGGTCCCGTTAGCGATCCCATTAGCGGTCCCGTTAGCGGTTCCGTTAGCGGTTGTTAGCGGCTCAGTTAGCGATCCCGTTAGCGGCTCGGTTAGCGGTCCCGTTAGCGGTCCCGTTAGCAATCCCGTTAGCGATCCCGTTAGCGGTTCAGTTAGCGGTTCTATATTTTCTGTAATAACTTTTGAATGGTTTGACATAGAGAGTCATGGGTGGTGTCATTGGAATCTGTATCGAGTCCTTGACCTTCATGGGTGCAAATAAGCCCCGCGATCATCCGGCAGTAGTCCGTGGCACTTCAAAATTTCCCGGGAATTTTGTCTAGTTTATTATTATTATATATTCTTCCGTAAAAACTTTGTCCGGCTACTCCTCCTACAGCTTTGAGAAAACGCGAAAAGTAAAAACGTAGAAACGTGCGCCTTAATCGGGAATCGATGGGTATGACTTTTATTAGCGATTGACGTGCACGTTTTTGCGCAACGTGCACAAACGTGCGCTTTTTGCCCCATCCGGAACGCATTGTGTGAACTTTGGGGCCTCACCACTCGCACACCGTTACTCGAAAAATTCTGAACCGATTTAGAAAGTTGTAGGCCCTGAATTTAACTACAGTCCTGTGGATTTTCAGAGCGATGGCACAAATAGTTTTTGCACGAAGTGCAAAAACATTTCCAAATTTCCAAACTAATGGGGAGACCATTTTGCCATGTATTCCTATGGCGCCATTCAAAGCGGATGGGAAAATGTCGAGAAAAAAGACAAAATTCACCTTTTTTCAGAGTCACGTATCTTTCTCATACTTGCACGTAGAAACGTCATTCAAACTTCAAAACGGAGGAAAACTTCTCTTCTCTCTCCAAACCCGAAACAGTTTTTTCCTAAAATGTACACTTTTCAAGATATGAGCCCTCAAGCGAGGACTGGAAATCACTTTTTTTCAAATCTAGAGCACGGGAGTCAGTTTGCTAGAGTGTAGTTACACTGAAAAAAAAAACATGATTTCTTATTTGTAACTCGAGGTCACGGCCAAACCGTAAAAGGTAGACAGATAATTTTTGGTCAGAATATAGACATAGGTGTTGTGATTTATAAAATGTGACTTTGACAGGCGTGGTGTGCACAAAATTTTAACGGGGGAGCCAACAGACACGCCAGTTCCTGTCTCTCTCTTCATTGACTCCCATGTTAAATGAAGTTTTCTTAAAAAAAATCTCATTTTTGTTTTCGAATTGCCGTTACTAACACATTTTAAGGAATATCTGTATGAAAATAACATTTAGATAATCTGGTAGGTTCTCTGTTTCTCAAAATGTTTTTGTTTTTCTGCTAAGAGCTACGGTTTGAGCGCAAAGTGGAGTGATTTCAGGTTTGTCACAACCAAAAATCCAGCTGAGTCATTCCCGCTCCCTCTGTATCAGGTTCTTGTTGCCCCTAGCAACCAGAGCTCAGCTGTTGACTGATTAGACTGACCCAGAACTGGTCACATGACTCACTCAGTACATACTTCATAGTATAACCTGGAAAATGGAGAAATCTGAACCCTGACCTTTTAACCTTAGATGAACACACACACACACACACACACACACACACACACACACACACACACACACACACACACACACACACACACACGATAGGTGTTATTATGGGATGGCAGGTGTTTTTATAGGATATTAGTGTTATTATGGGATGTCAGGTGTTTTTATAGGATATTAGTGTTATTATGGGATGTCAGGTGTTTTTATAGGATGTTAGTGTTATTATGGGATGGCAGGTGTTTTTATAGGATGTTAGTGTTATTATGGGATGGCAGGTGTTTTTATAGGATGTTAGTGTTATTATGGGATGTTAGTGTTATTATGGGATGGTAGGTGTTTATTATGGGATGGTAGTGTTATTGGTGTTAGCGGTCCCGTTAGCGGTTCTGTTAGCGATCCCGTTAGCGGTCCTGTTAGCGATCCCGTTAGCGGTCCCGTTAGCGGTCCAGTTAGCGATCCCGTTAGCGGTCCAGTTAGCGACCCCGTTAGCGGTCCCGTTAGCAATCCCGTTAGCGGTTGTTAGCGATCCCGTTAGCGATCCCGTTAGCGGCTTGGTTAGCGATCCCGTTAGCGGCTCGGTTAGCGGTCCCGTTAGCGGTTCAGTTAGCGATTCCGTTAGCGATCCCGTTAGCGGTCCCGTTAGCGGTCCAGTTAGCGATCCCGTTAGCGGTCCAGTTAGCGACCCCGTTAGCGGTCCCGTTAGCGGTTCCGCTAGCGGTTGTTAGCGATCCCGTTAGCGGTCCCGTTAGCGGTTCAGTTAGCGATTCCGTTAGCGATCCCGTTAGCGGTCCCGTTAGCGGTCCAGTTAGCGATCCCGTTAGCGGTCCAGTTAGCGACCCCGTTAGCGGTCCCGTTAGCGGTTCCGCTAGCGGTTGTTAGCGATCCCGTTAGCGGTCCCGTTAGCGGTTCTGTTAGCGGTTCTGTTAGCGGTCCTGTTAGCGGTTCCGTTAGCGGTTGTTAGCGGTCCCGTTAGCGATCCCATTAGCGGCTCGGTTAGCAATCCTGTTAGCGGCTCGGTTAGCGGTCCCGTTAGCGGTTCAGTTAGCGATTCCGTTAGCGATCCCGTTAGCGGTACCGTTAGCGGTCCAGTTAGCGATCCCGTTAGCGGTCCAGTTAGCGACCCCGTTAGCGGTCCCGTTAGCAATCCCATTAGCGGTCCCGTTAGCGGTTCCGCTAGTGGTTGTTAGCGATCCCGTTAGCGGTTCTGTTAGCGGTTCTGTTAGCGGTCCCGTTATAATAATAATAATAATAATACATTTTATTTGTATAGCACTTTTCATGTGTAATCTCAAAGTGCATTACATAAACAAGGGAAAGTCAGGGCAGATAAAAGACGAGAAGTAAAAAAAGTATAAAAATAGTAAAAAAACATCTAAGAAAGACCAGGGAAAGCCTTCCTGAACAGGAAAGTTTTAAGCCCCTTTTTGAAGGTGTCCACAGACTGGGGTTGACGGAGGTGTTCAGGGAGGGAGTTCCAGATGTGGGGGGCAGCGGAGCAGAAAGCTCGGTCTCCCATGGAGCGGAGTCGTGTGCGGGGCTGATAGAGGAGGTTGGTCTTTTGTGAGCGGAGGTTCCGGGTGGATGAGTGAGGGGTCAGGAGGTCTTTGAGGTATTGAGGGGCAGTGCTGTAGATGCAGAGGTGGGTGATGAGGGCGATCTTGAATTGGATTCTTGCGGTTATGGGAAGCCAGTGGAGTTTCTGGAGAATAGGGGTGATATGGTCGTATTTGCAGGTTCTCATCAGAGTTCGGGCGGCACAGTTCTGAATGAGTTGGAGTTTCCGAAGGTGTTTGTTGGGGATACCGATGAGCAGGCTGTTGCAGTAGTCAAGCCTGGAGGAGATCAGAGCGTGGACGAGTTTTTCTGCATCAGGGAAAGTGAGGAAGGGGCGGAGTTTGGATAGGTTCTTTATGTGGAAGAAGCAGGTTTTGTACAGATGTTTGATGTGGTTTATGAAGGTGAGTTGTGGGTCCAGCTTCACACCGAGGTTTGTAACAGAGGTGGAGAGGGGGATGTCTTGACCGGAGAAGGAGATGGTGGTTATGGGTGATGACTGGACCTGGTGAGGGGTGCCAATTTGTATGGCTTCGGTTTTGGAACTGTTGAGTTGGAGGAAGTTGTGACTCATCCACGCCCTAATCTCCTCCAGGCAGTTAGAGAGGGCTTGAGTAGGTGAAGATGAGGGGACTAGGGTGGAACGAAGGTTGGGGTCAGTCCGGAGGTACAGCTGAGTGTCATCGGCATAGCAGTGAAACGAGACTCCGTGCTGGCTGATGACACGACCCAGGGGCAGCATGTACAAGATGAAAAGGAGAGGTCCTAGGACAGATCCTTGGGGGACACCACACGTAACAGGGGCTGTTTGGGACTTGGAAGATCCCAAGCTGACATACTCTGTCCTGTTACCAAGGTAGGAGGTGAACCAGTCCAGTGTGGAGTGATGGAGACCAACGTCGGTGTGCAGACGGTTTAGGAGGATGTGGTGGTCAACAGTATCGAAGGCTGCTGAAAGGTCGAGGAGGATGAGCAGGGAGGGGGATCCAGAGTCGGCGGAGATGAGAAGGTCATTGGTTACCCTCAATAATGCTGTTTCTGTACTGTGGGCAGTACGGAAACCAGATTGGAAAGTTTCAAAAAGTGAATGGTGTTGAAGGTGTTCCTGTAATTGTGTGGCAACAGCTTTTTCAAGAACCTTGGACAGAAATGGAAGATGGGAAATGGGCCGGTAGTTGGAAAGACATTCTGGGTCGAGGCTGGGTTTTTTCAGAAGGGGCTTGATAATGGCAGTCTTGAGTGACGGCGGGACATGACCGGAGTTTAACGAGTGGTTTATTATTTGTGTGATGAGAGGGCTTATAACAGACAGGTTGGATTTGATGAGTGCTGTAGGAATGGGATCCAAAGTGGAAGTGGAGGGTTTCATTGTTTTGATGAGACTCTCAACTTCGGGCTGTGTGACAGGAACAAAGGTGCTGAAGGGTGCAGGTAGAGGGCAGGCAGGTGGCAGAAATGGTGCTGAGGAGCCTGCGAGCTGGGACCGGATGGAGTTGATCTTGTCCTTGAAAAATGAAAGAAATCTGTTGCAGTGTTCGGCTGTGGACTCTGTCTGGGTTTGGTTTTTGGAGTTTAGGAGAAGATTTATGGTGGAAAAAAGTTGTTTTGAATTTCCTGGACTGCTGTTGATGATGTTTGAATAATAGGTGGACCGGGCTTCTTTAAGGGCTGCTGCGTAGGCCTTCTGATGGTCTTTGTAGGCCAGCTTGTGTACCACCAGGCCAGATGATTTGACTCGCCTTTCAATGGCCCGGCCAGCAGCTTTCATCCTGCGCAGTTCATTGGTGAACCAGGGGGCAGTGCGGGAGAAAGACACAGTCCTTGTTTTGAGAGGGGCATGTACATCCAGGAGGTGGCGAAGAGAATGGTTGTAGTGTTCAACCGATTCCATAACTGAGGGAAAGTTAAGTGATGCCAGCATTTGGAGGTCAGAATGCAAAATGGCAGGGTTGATGTTTTTTAAATTGCGAAAATGAATATCGCGTTTAGGCTGAGGGAGGTGGGATGAGCAGGAAATGTCCATTGAAATAATGCTGTGATCCGAGACACCCAGGTCATATACTGCCAGATTATTGATGGAGGGGGAGTCTGAGATGACCAGGTCTAAGGTGCGCCCCCTGGTGTGAGTGGGTGCATCAACATGCTGTGTGAGGTTGAGACAGTCCAACACATGAAGGAAATCAGCTGCCAGGGGGGAGGAGGGGTTATCAACATGAATGTTCATATCACCCAGTATAATGTTATTGGAGGATAGAGAGCAGAAGGAGGTGAGAAGGTCATGAATCTCCGTGATGAAGGATGGGTGTGGTTTGGGCGGCCGGTAAATTAATACAGCATTGATCTTGGATGGAGGTTTTGATTTGAAGGCCAGATATTCAAATGAGGACACTTCAGGTAGAGACAGAGGGGACAGCTTGAGAGTATTGCGGTAGATAACCGCCAGGCCACCACCTCGGCCAGTGCAGCGAGCTCTCTGCAGGTAACTATATCCAGGGGGGCAGGCTTCATTTAATGAGGAAAAGACCTCAGGTTGGTGCCAGGTCTCCGTGAGGCACATCAGGTCAATATCTTTGTCAAGGATGTGATCGTGGACCAGGCTTGATTTATTTGATAGAGACTGGGCATTAAAAAGTTCAGTCTTGATGTGGATTTGACCAGTGGATCTCTGGATGGGACAGAGCAGGCTGGGATCCACACCTCTCCGCCCACCACACACAGTATGGCTCAGTCTCGCGATGTTCCCGGCAATATTCCTTACCGCGGTGTCGGCGCTCTGATGACGTGTCAGTGACGCGACCGGAAGAGCGGAGGACCAGGTGAGCGAGATGGATCCAGCATCGGGAGGCTGGAAGCAGGCATACTTTCTCCGAGATGCTCCTGCCTTAAGCTGCGCCAGGGTAGCAGGTCCATTTACCGGGGTAATCAGCGGCGCTGGCTCCGGAAAGACAGGGCGGATCCAGCGGCTGCAGACGAACCGGGCAGGAGGAGAAGATCCGCAGCGGAACTCAGCCGAGGAGGAGGACGCTCTCAGGTGAGCTTTGAGTCGGACTGTCACACCGGCACGTCTCCCCCGCCTTCTCGAGCGCTTTCTCCGGGGGAGAGGGCATGACAGCCAGCGTCGGTGGTCGGAGCAGGGCCCGCTGGAACGGGGGCCCCGACCGCGATCCCTCCGGGGAGAGACAGCAGGCAGTCGGCGCAGGTGATCGGGGATGTCCGCCAGCAACGGTGTTTGCTGATAGAAGAGTGGATGATCAGGTAACAGCAGGGAATCTGACCAAGCCCTGAGGTCGAGGAGGGTTTGGCGATCATATGCCAGCAGAGCAGAAACAAATCGGAAGGCAAAAAGCAGCAGGAGCAGGAAAAAAGACATGACAGCGCAGGAGCGAGGCGGGCGGCATGCCATCACGGGCGCCACCTGATGTGCCTCAATACACC
>NW_026906308.1:0-77751 GCF_033807715.1 Cololabis saira | reverse complement strand
ATTATTATTATTATTATTATTATTATTATTATTATTATTATTATTATTATTATTATTATTATTATTAAATGATGTTGCAACCACAGCAGAAAGATGCCCCCTGCTGTACAAACCGCTGAACTACAGTCACTCAGAAGAGACTCCAACACCCCCTTTATAGTCTGCTGTGTTTCTGGAAACATCAACAACCATCTAAGAATGGCAGCAAAACAGAGAAATGTTCAATTTAAACATGTTACGATGAAAACGTTTCAGTTTCAGTTACGTTTTTCAGAAACAACATTTACAAACAACTCACCTCTCTGAAGGAAAACCAGGAACATTTTTAAAATGGGTAATGATATCCATTGATGCATCACTCCTCATGGACACACAGCTGGGTCCAGATCCAGGTCCAGGTCCAGGTCCAGGACCAGGTTCAGGTCCAGGTCCAGGTCCAGGTCCAGGTCCAGGTCCAGGTCCAGGTCCAGGTCCAGGTCCAGGTCCAGGTCCAGGTCCAGATCCAGGACCACTCCTGTAATAAAGGTGTTTGGTGACGTGAGGGCTGAACTCTGACGTGCAGAAGAGTCATGGACAGTTAGATCATCTCACCTCTCTTCTTCTCTCCCAGGTTTTCCCCTGGGGGAGGTTTTGGAGGGAAGGACTCCCTCCTCTCTGTCCTCACACTGATCCATGCTGCTGGATTCACATCAGCACACACACCTTCTATCTTCATCTGCAGAGGAAACACACGTCATGGTAGATGTACAACGACCAACTCTGACTGATCTTCTCTTCAGCTTCATGTCCGACAGCAGTGAGGAAGCTGCTGCACTTCTACTATCCGACCACTAGATGGAGTCGTGGAGCTGCAGCTCAGCTCACACCCTCAACCCACATTTACACTCCATTTAATCACACGTTTGCTCTTAGTTTCTGTCTCTGGGACAAAAGATCACCATTGACTCTTAATTACTGAAACACCTGAGACCCTGGAGAGTCCCGTCCTGGACCCAGTTTACACCCAGACCAGGTTCTGGTCCAGGTTCAGCTGACAGTGAGGACCATCAACTACCTCATCAACAGATTTTAGGATGTGAGGTTTGTGAAATCCCACCGTAGAGACCTGGGGCCTCATGTACTAAGATTGCGTGGATTACTACGTGAAACCCTGCGTGGAATTAACAAGAACGCAAAAATTTAGATGTACAAAACTGTGCATATGCCCAAATCCACGCAGGTCTCTCTGTACATCCCAATCAGCGTGGATATGAGCGTCAACACTCCGCCCTGTCTCCTCCCTCAAATACACATGTTTGAATATGATAATGAAGATAATTATCCATTAAAAACCGCTCATCCTTACAAGAAATGTGCAAAAACAGGTAAAACTAATAAAAAAAAACATTGGCTCTGAGCTGGAATAAATCATTTATTTGGGGGCATTTCTTCCGATTTCAGCTGCAATGCATTATGGATAATGCAGTTTTTAGCTTTGCGTTGCGTTCCGTGAAGAGTTTTGGTTTTATTATGATCATACGGGTTTGTGAATGTTTATAGGCAGTGTTAGTGCATCATTACACTCTGCTTTTCTTGTTTGTAATTTAAGAACCGACACCAGTACTTAAATTGGTGGATGAAAAACGGCTCCTCGTTCCGCTTTATTGTCACTCGTATTATATACTAACGGATTAAGACCAATGTACACGTTTATTGAGCTTTACACATTGTGGATGTCTGCGATCACCTCTCTCATAAGTATAACAATGTGAACAACATGAACTCATATTTAAAACATGAAGCATCATGATCTGATTCCTCTGCTGCAGAAATAAAGACAACTTGTGCCAACGGGATTAGCAGAGTGCGAATTATACAATGACAATTGGGGGAGTCAGCATTTTCTAGAGGCCAGGGTGTAAAGGGAACCCAGTACGGCGCAGGCGCGTGCTTCTTGTAACCAAAGTCTTGCACAATTTTTACAATATCTTGAAGGTTCAAGGTTCAACAATCTTTATTATTATTATGGTTATTATTGTTAAATATAGAGCAAAGGTAGAAGTCAGAGAAAACACGCACATCCCAATATCCATGTAAGGCAAGAGTGCTGGACAAAAAGCGTCATATATAGAAAAAGAACAATGTCTGCACATCAAAATGAACTCCCACAAAAAAAAACATTTATTCTAGCATGACGTTTCCAGCCACATTGCTCTTCCGCAGATTCTTAAGTAACTTAAGCGGACATGTTCTTTTTCTTAATATAGAAACATTTTGAGTTTTGAGCACTCTCAGGGTGCTTTAGGAGGCATCAAAACACTGAAAGAGGAGTATTTTTTATTAAACTACTGACATTCAAACGTAGAAAAAGGGAAATAAAACTCACAGTCAGAAACATTTCATCCAGATAAGTCCTCGCTCCATTCTGAGTTGTATTAATGTACAGATGGTTTATTTTATGTTAAGTAAATGTAATGTTTCTGTATGAGAGTTAGTCTGTAATCTGAGCTGTGACACCATAAAGTAGACTGATGTCTCCAACTGCAGAAACACTGAACTTTGTCCTCCAGAGTGCTGCAGTAAAACTTGTTATTAGATTAATATTTAACACCCAGCAGGCAGAAGCTGCCGCCACCACCTTTAGCTAACCGCTAACCGCTATGGTCCGGGGTCAGAACTCTGAGAACAAACACTTCATCACGGTTCAGAAAGAGATATTTACAATATATGTCTTAGGAACTACTGAAGACAACAGCAGTTACTCCGTAGGCCAAAAAGAGGACTGGCCCTTTAACGGACCCTCATCACACAAACCTGCCCCCAAACCCCCCCCTCCCCCAGGCCCCAAACTTCCCTGTGTCGCTGCGCACAGAACCACTACACGCCGTAGGCTAGCCAGCACACTCTGGCATTAACATGCAGGTAATAACACACATTTTGAATTTTCTGCAAACCGGCCACTAGGGGGGCGTCCCAATTTGTTTGTGGTGTGTTGAGCCGCATTTCGTAATAAACGTCAAAAATGTAATAACTTTGTCATTTCATTTTGTAATAAATGGCCTCATTTTGTAATAAACTGCCCCAATGCATTTTGTAATACATTTTGCCACATTATGTAATAAGTTATTACATTTTGAAAAGATTATTCCAAATGCACTTGGAACTTTTTTATTCTCTATAAAATGTAATAACATGGTGCATTATGTAATAACAATTCTAAAGCATAGTTTAGTTGTTTGTTATTGGCCTATATAATTCCAAACTTCAAATAGGGAAAAAGTTTTATTTGGAGTTTTATACATAGATTTATTGGGCTACATAGCTCTAAGGGAAATTGCATAAAAAACAGTAAAAGTCACTCTTGTATAAATTCATTGTTAAACAAACAACAATAATAGGTATTATTCAGTAACGCGCGGTGAGGTTCATGGTTGGTGAGGCAATGACTCCTTTAGTGTCAGATTTACAAATATATAAACCAAAAAGGGAAAAGGGTAGCTTATTCAATTGGCTACTCGTTATTTCATATCTCATCAGCATTCTTCACAAAAAAACACACGGGCACACACACGCACGCGCGCACACACGGTACATATTACAGTTACGTAAAGGTAAGAAAAAACGTGCATTTGCACTGCACGCTCGGCTCGCTGCTGCCACACCTCACGTTTCAGTCCCGTATTTGAACTGGGAATAGGCAAATTCAGCGATTTTGACTATAAAAATTTTTCGAAATTAGTCATACATAAAGATCAGTGGACAAATATTAGTATAAATTTGATGTTATAATTATTTATTTTTTTACTTGTCATGATGACAGGTGAGGCTCTGCCTCACCTGCCTCCCCTGACCGCACGTCCCTGGTTTTATTACATAATGCATCATGTTATTACATTTCCTAGAAAATACAAAAGTTGCAAGTGGATTTTATAATAATCTTCTCAAAATGCAATAACTTATTACCATTGATGTGGCAAAATGTATTACAAAATGGGGCAGTTTATTAAAAAATGCGGCTTCATTACAAAATGAAATGAAAAAGTTATTACAATTTGGACGTTTATTACAAAATGTGGCTCAACACGGTGGTTTTTGAAAACCTTATGTCCATAACTAACATGCCAAATATCAAAAACTTGTCACCAAGTGCAGGATTTTCCAGAATTCCCTCCCAGCTGTTCAGAGTGTGACGGCGGGAGAGCAGCATCTCCTCCTCCACACGGACGGAGACGGTAAAGCTGCTCCAGTCACCAGTACCAGCTGGTCCTGCTGACTGACTGCAGTCCAGCAGCCGTCATTCCTACTCACCTGGTCAAATCAGCCGCTCCTACATTTTCATGTCCCTCCTATTTCAGCCTTTACAGTAAATGAATGAACGCGGCTCAGAAACACAAAGATATGAAGTACTGAGTTTGAGATAATGCAGATATTTTTTTCATATACCCAAACTTCCACCGTAATATTTACACACTCTTACTGTAAAAGAAAAGGATGAAACACTTTTCTTTTAAGATCTAAACTTCAAACAGCTTACTTTTCTACAAAGGTCAATCGCCTTTTTTGGTTCAGGTTCTGTTTTGCAGAGACTATAAAAATCAATTCTCCCATAATTTCACGCAATGCCTCACATAGCCCTCTTCACAACTAGAATCACTACAGTGAATTTCAAACTATTTTACTGTACAAATATTGAAATATTAATGTGTAAACTTCCAACACCTTACACGACCATCATCTACCTGAACTGCTGCTCATTCACCTGCTGACCATCATCTACCTGAACTGCTGCTCATTCACCAACTCCGCTCCAACACCTGGAAGCGTCGAACCGTCGACTCCTTCGTCCTTCAGTTCCAGCTGTGAGTCGGTTAACGGGAATTATCTGCGGAGCTTTTGTCCACAAACGGAGCTGCTGGCAGTTTAAAAACTGCTCTGATCGCCTTCACACGGAGCTCCACACAGAAACCCATCCATGAGGACGTGGAAGGAAACTGGACTAAAGTATCTGCGTTGTCTCGTTAAATGTTGTAAACAGTAGACGAGGACCGACAGCTTATCTTTAGGGTTACTTATTCACAGATCTTTTATCACCCTCATATTTTAATACGAATAAACTCAGATCAAAGATCAATTAAATAAAAGCAGCAAGTTCTGCTTGACTCCAGACGCACCAGTTTATGGTGGAAACATGGAACATCTGCACTCCTGGAATTACAGAATCAGAATCAGAATCAGAATCAGAATCAGAATCAGAGTCAGAATCAGCTTTATTGGCCAAGTTTGAACATTGGCCCGACAAGGAATTTGACTCTGGATATTTCACTCACTGTACCCAGATTTAATAGTAGCAACAGTAAAATAACAAATGTACAGTAAATAAAAAATGTGGCACTTATTAACCTATATACAATACAATTAAAAAAGTGAAAGGTGCAGCAGAATGAGGTAAACATGGTACTTTTTGCCCTCTAGTGGACACATAAATTACTGCATTAAAATGACCCTCCATCCATCCAGACCAGGTCTCATCCCTCCATCCACCCAGACTAGGTCTCATCCCTCCATCCATCCAGACCAGGTCTCATCCCTCCATCCATCCAGACCAGGTCTCATCCCTCCATCCAGACCAGGTCTCATCCCTCCATCCAGACCAGGTCTCATCCCTCCATCCATCCAGACCAGGTCTCATCCCTCCATCCAGACCAGGTCTCATCCCTCCATCCATCCAGACCATGTCTCATCCCTCCATCCAGACCAGGTCTCATCCCTCCATCCATCCAGACCAGGTCTCATCCCTCCATCCAGACCAGGTCTCATCCCTCCATCCATCCAGACCAGGTCTCATCCCTCCATCCAGACCAGGTCTCATCCCTCCATCCATCCAGACCAGGTCTCATCCCTCCATCCATCCAGACCAGGTCTCATCCCTCCATCCATCCAGACCAGGTCTCATCCCTCCATCCAGACCAGGTCTCATCCCTCCATCCAGACCAGGTCTCATCCCTCCATCCATCCAGACTAGGTCTCATCCCTCCATCCATCCAGACCAGGTCTCATCCCTCCATCCAGACCAGGTCTCATCCCTCCATCCAGACCAGGTCTCATCCCTCCATCCATCCAGACCAGGTCTCATCCCTCCATCCATCCATCCAGACCAGGTCTCATCCCTCCATCCCTCCATCCAGACCAGGTCTCATCCCTCCATCCAGACCAGGTCTCATCCCTCCATCCATCCAGACCAGGTCTCATCCCTCCATCCAGACCAGGTCTCATCCCTCCATCCATCCAGACCAGGTCTCATCCCTCCATCCATCCAGACCAGGTCTCATCCCTCCATCCAGACCAGGTCTCATCCCTCCATCCATCCAGACCAGGTCTCATCCCTCCATCCATCCAGACCAGGTCTCATCCCTCCCTCCATCCAGACCAGGTCTCATCCCTCCATCCAGACCAGGTTTCATCCCTCCATCCATCCAGACCAGGTCTCATCCCTCCATCCAGACCAGGTCTCATCCCTCCATCCATCCAGACCAGGTCTCATCCCTCCATCCATCCAGACCAGGTCTCATCCCTCCCTCCATCCAGACCAGGTCTCATCCCTCCATCCAGACCAGGTTTCATCCCTCCATCCATCCAGACCAGGTCTCATCCCTCCATCCATCCAGACCAGGTCTCATCCCTCCATCCATCCAGACCAGGTCTCATCCCTCCATCCATCCAGACCAGGTCTCATCCCTCCATCCATCCTGACCAGGTCTCATCCCTCCATCCAGGAGTTGGAGGTCAGAGAGGAAGAGGAGTCATCACTTCATCTTCACTCGGTTTCTAACGCTGATGTTTTTTATTTCAAGAGTACTTGAATACTTTTACACATGCTGCTGATGTTTTTACATGTTGGATGTTACATGAATATTTCCATCTTCTCACTTCATTTTTACATCAACAACTTTGAAAACTGAAGGAATCAAATTAAAACAATCAGATAAATCAATCAAATATTGTACAAACTGGAAAAGTTGAATGTAAAATGGAAATGTTTAGATTTGAAGCTCAAACTTTCTTTCAGGGAAGAAACAAGATTCTAAGAATCTAAACGTGAAGTCAAACATGAAAACATTTAGAGACAGAATCAAGAATAAAACAAGAATAATGAGATAAAAATCTAATTCATGATCAAACATCAACAATCCAGTAAATGATTTAATGTTTAAATGTGAAAAAAGATCAAATAAAATACAATAAACCAAAAAATGTAAGATAAATGGTGATCATCTCCTTCTTCAGCATCATCATCTTCATCATGGAGACTCTGAGGAACCAGAACCAGAGTCCAAGTCCAGGATCCAACAGAGACAGTTTCTCTGAGCGGAGACTCTGGAGACTAAAGTGGACACAGAGACACTGAGGAACCAGAATCAGACCTGTACCAGAGTCCAAATCCAGCACAGAGAGGTCCAGAGAAGCTGGTGTTGAAGGTGTGGAGGTGGATCAGTCTGTCAGAGACAGAGACTTCATAGAAGGACAGAGTTCCAGCAGGAACGTCCACGTAAACTGCTGCTCTGTTAGAGTCTGAAGATGGAGATGAGGAGGTGGTGGGTGTTAGTCTCTTATTGTGAAGGACACTGTACTGATCACCTGGATCACAGTCCAGCCTCCAGGAATGATGGTTTCCTCCAAACTCACAGTCACCAGAGTCTGGACATGGAGATGAGGAGGTGATGGATGTTAGTCTTTTATTGTGATGGATGTTACTCTTTTATTGTGAAGGACACGGTACTGAAGACCTGGAGAACAGAACAGACTCCAGGAATGATGGTTTCCTCCAAACCAAGAGTCACCAGAGCCTCCTCTCCTGCTGATTCTTCTGTAACTCACTGATACAGAAACTCCTCCGCTCCACCGGACCTCCCAGTAACAGCGACCCGTCAGAACTTCATCTAAACAGCAGCTGAGGCCAGGAATCAAACCTGTCTGGATGATCAGGATACGACTGATCCTCCTCCACAAACATCATCTTCCTGTTGTCGTCAGACAGTTTGATGTATTTGTGGACTGTGTTTGTGTCGACGGTGAGTTGACAGGAATCTGATGGAGAGAACAAACAAGCAGCTGCAGTTATTATTGATCAGTTATTGATCACTGATGGACTCATGAAGGAGTGAAGATGGTTGAATAAAAACACACTTACACTTCCTCAGACCTGGTGTCAGCCATCGTTTTCCAGCAGGCTCCACCCTGGAAGGAGGAGGAGGAGGGTCAGACCAGATCCGTCTCTCTCAGGGGAGGGATGTTATTTAGAGGACCCTGGTCCTCTAAATAACATCCCACCCTGACAGGAGGACGGGGGTCAGGTCCAGCTCTCTCTCAGAAAGAAAGAAGTCGAAATGTGGAGAAAAAAGTCAAAATTTGGAGAAAAAAGACAAAATGTGGAGGAAAAAGTTGAAATGTGGAGAAAAAAGAGGGAATGACGGACACAATTTACCCTTGTCATTTATTTATTTAAAACGTTTTTTATTTACACAGTTTCAACACAATTTGAGACGGAAAATACATGTGAAATGTCACGCAGCTCCATCCGGGATTTAGACCGGGTGAACCTGCAGAAACCCAGCGGAGAATTACGCAGCTCCATCCGGGATTTAGACTGGGTGAACCTGCAGAAACCCAGCGGAGAATTACGCAGCTCCATCCGGGATTTAGAGCACCAGAACCTGCAGAAACCCAGCGTAGATGTACCCAGCTCCATCCGGTATTTAGAGCACCAGAACCTGCAGAAACCCAGCGGAGAATTACGCAGCTCCATCCGGGATTTAGACCGGGTGAACCTGCAGAAAACCAGCGGAGAATTACGCAGCTCCATCCGGGATTTAGACCGGGTGAACCTGCAGAAACCCAGCGGAGAATTACGCAGCTCCATCGGGGATTTAGACCGGGTGAACCTGCAGAAAACCAGCGGAGAATTACGCAGCTCCATCCGGGATTTAGACCAACTGATGCTGCAGAAAACCAGCGGAGAATTACGCAGCTCCATCCGGGATTTAGACCCGGTGAACCTGCAGAAAACCAGCGGAGAATTACGCAGCTCCATCCGGGATTTAGACCAACTGATGCTGCAGAAACCCAGCCGAGCATCCCGCAGCTCCTTCCGGGTTCCGCCCCCCCCCCGATCCCCGAGTTCCCGTCCCGCTGCAGCCTCCCGTCGTCCCGAGGAAAAAGTCAGCACTGCCAGCCACGTAGCCCCGCACCAGCCCCGCACCAGCCCCGCACGAGCCCCGCACCAGCCCCGCATGAGCCCCGCGGGTCCCCGCGGCTCCGGCCCCCGAGACAGAACCTCCACCCCGGCTCACCGGGAGCCGGCCAAACACCTCGCTCTCCGTGCGTGCCTTGGGAGCCCACGCTTAAGCCCCCCCACCATCCACGACTGAGCTTCTTTAAAGCCAGCTGCGCCCCAAAAGACTCCGCGGTCCTGGTACCATAGAGGATTTTTGGCCCGCACAGTGGAGCCCTCTGGTGGCCGAAAACAGTACTGCACCGGATTTGCTGGCCCGCGATTTGGCTCCATCTAGTGGCCGAAAAAAAGTACTACAAGTAATGAGATAAAAAAAATCTCATTTATGATCACACTAAAACCTTTGGTTTCAGAGAAGAAGTGATGAACTACTTTCACCGAGCTGAACTTCAATCATCAATCACATTTGATTCATAAAGCACCTTTCATCCGGGTACATGAAATACAAGGTGCTTTGACATTTTGATTGAAAAACAAGCAAGACCAAAAAATAAAAGCTGGGAGACCAATGCACCCTGACATACAATATAGAATGTATCAAATGTATAACAAGATCAAAGTTCAAGGATTAAGGCTAAAAAAGAATCAGTCCACAACAATAAAAAAAATAATAAAAAAACTTTATAAGAGATAGATAAATAAATAAAACAGATACCTTTAAAAAATGTTCCTCCGGTTACTCCGGTTCCTCCGGTTCCTCCGGTTACTCCGGTTACTCCGGTTCCTCCGGTTCCTCCGGTTCCTCCGGTTCCTCCGGTTCCTCCGGTTTCTTCTCCGGTTCGTTCGTTTTTTAAGCATACTCTTAAATTAGCAACCTGTGCCAGACCAGGTCTCATCCCTCCATCCATCCAGACCAGGTCTCATCCCTCCATCCATCCAGACCAGGTCTCATCCCTCCATCCATCCAGACCAGGTCTCATCCCTCCATCCATCCAGACCAGGTCTCATCCCTCCCTCCATCCAGACCAGGTCTCATCCCTCCATCCATCCAGACCAGGTCTCATCCCTCCATCCATCCAGACCAGGTCTCATCCCTCCATCCATCCAGACCAGGTCTCATCCCTCCATCCAGACCAGGTCTCATCCCTCCATCCATCCAGACCAGGTCTCATCCCTCCCTCCATCCAGACCAGGTCTCATCCCTCCATCCAGACCAGGTCTCATCCCTCCATCCATCCACACCAGGTCTCATCCCTCCATCCATCCAGACCAGGTCTCATCCCTCCATCCAGACCAGGTCTCATCCCTCCATCCAGACCAGGTCTCATCCCTCCATCCATCCAGACCAGGTCTCATCCCTCCATCCATCCAGACCAGGTCTCATCCCTCCATCCATCCACACCAGGTCTCATCCCTCCAACCATCCAGACCAGGTCTCATCCCTCCATCCAGACCAGGTCTCATCCATCCATCCAGACCAGGTCTCATCCATCCATCCAGACCAGGTCTCATCCCTCCATCCATCCAGACCAGGTCTCATCCCTCCCTCCATCCAGACCAGGTCTCATCCATCCATCCAGACCAGGTCTCATCCCTCCATCCATCCAGACCAGGTCTCATCCCTCCAACCATCCAGACCAGGTCTCATCCCTCCATCCAGACCAGGTCTCATCCATCCATCCAGACCAGGTCTCATCCATCCATCCAGACCAGGTCTCATCCCTCCATCCATCCAGACCAGGTCTCATCCCTCCCTCCATCCAGACCAGGTCTCATCCCTCCATCCAGACCAGGTTTCATCCCTCCCTCCATCCAGACCAGGTCTCATCCCTCCATCCATCCAGACCAGGTCTCATCCCTCCATCCATCCAGACCAGGTCTCATCCCTCCATCCATCCAGACCAGGTCTCATCCCTCCATCCATCCAGACCAGGTCTCATCCCTCCATCCAGACCAGGTCTCATCCATCCATCCAGACCAGGTCTCATCCCTCCATCCATCCAGACCAGGTCTCATCCCTCCATCCATCCAGACCAGGTCTCATCCCTCCATCCATCCAGACCAGGTCTCATCCCTCCATCCATCCAGACCAGGTCTCATCCCTCCATCCATCCATCCAGACCAGGTCTCATCCCTCCATCCCTCCATCCAGACCAGGTCTCATCCCTCCATCCAGACCAGGTCTCATCCCTCCATCCATCCAGACCAGGTCTCATCCCTCCATCCAGACCAGGTCTCATCCCTCCATCCATCCAGACCAGGTCTCATCCCTCCATCCATCCAGACCAGGTCTCATCCCTCCATCCAGACCAGGTCTCATCCCTCCATCCATCCAGACCAGGTCTCATCCCTCCATCCATCCAGACCAGGTCTCATCCCTCCCTCCATCCAGACCAGGTCTCATCCCTCCATCCAGACCAGGTTTCATCCCTCCATCCATCCAGACCAGGTCTCATCCCTCCATCCAGACCAGGTCTCATCCATCCATCCATCCAGACCAGGTCTCATCCCTCCATCCAGACCAGGTCTCATCCCTCCATCCATCCAGACCAGGTCTCATCCCTCCATCCATCCAGACCAGGTCTCATCCCTCCCTCCATCCAGACCAGGTCTCATCCCTCCATCCAGACCAGGTTTCATCCCTCCATCCATCCAGACCAGGTCTCATCCCTCCATCCATCCAGACCAGGTCTCATCCCTCCATCCATCCAGACCAGGTCTCATCCCTCCATCCATCCAGACCAGGTCTCATCCCTCCATCCATCCTGACCAGGTCTCATCCCTCCATCCAGGAGTTGGAGGTCAGAGAGGAAGAGGAGTCATCACTTCATCTTCACTCGGTTTCTAACGCTGATGTTTTTTATTTCAAGAGTACTTGAATACTTTTACACATGCTGCTGATGTTTTTACATGTTGGATGTTACATGAATATTTCCATCTTCTCACTTCATTTTTACATCAACAACTTTGAAAACTGAAGGAATCAAATTAAAACAATCAGATAAATCCATCAAATATTGTACAAACTGGAAAAGTTGAATGTAAAATGGAAATGTTTAGATTTGAAGCTCAAACTTTCTTTCAGGGAAGAAACAAGATTCTAAGAATCTAAACGTGAAGTCAAACATGAAAACATTTAGAGACAGAATCAAGAATAAAACAAGAATAATGAGATAAAAATCTAATTCATGATCAAACATCAACAATCCAGTAAATGATTTAATGTTTAAATGTGAAAAAAGATCAAATAAAATACAATAAACCAAAAAATGTAAGATAAATGGTGATCATCTCCTTCTTCAGCATCATCATCTTCATCATGGAGACTCTGAGGAACCAGAACCAGAGTCCAAGTCCAGGATCCAACAGAGACAGTTTCTCTGAGCGGAGACTCTGGAGACTAAAGTGGACACAGAGACACTGAGGAACCAGAATCAGACCTGTACCAGAGTCCAAATCCAGCACAGAGAGGTCCAGAGAAGCTGGTGTTGAAGGTGTGGAGGTGGATCAGTCTGTCAGAGACAGAGACTTCATAGAAGGACAGAGTTCCAGCAGGAACGTCCACGTAAACTGCTGCTCTGTTAGAGTCTGAAGATGGAGATGAGGAGGTGGTGGGTGTTAGTCTCTTATTGTGAAGGACACTGTACTGATCACCTGGATCACAGTCCAGCCTCCAGGAATGATGGTTTCCTCCAAACTCACAGTCACCAGAGTCTGGACATGGAGATGAGGAGGTGATGGATGTTAGTCTTTTATTGTGATGGATGTTACTCTTTTATTGTGAAGGACACGGTACTGAAGACCTGGAGAACAGAACAGACTCCAGGAATGATGGTTTCCTCCAAACCAAGAGTCACCAGAGCCTCCTCTCCTGCTGATTCTTCTGTAACTCACTGATACAGAAACTCCTCCGCTCCACCGGACCTCCCAGTAACAGCGACCCGTCAGAACTTCATCTAAACAGCAGCTGAGGCCAGGAATCAAACCTGTCTGGATGATCAGGATACGACTGATCCTCCTCCACAAACATCATCTTCCTGTTGTCGTCAGACAGTTTGATGTATTTGTGGACTGTGTTTGTGTCGACGGTGAGTTGACAGGAATCTGATGGAGAGAACAAACAAGCAGCTGCAGTTATTATTGATCAGTTATTGATCACTGATGGACTCATGAAGGAGTGAAGATGGTTGAATAAAAACACACTTACACTTCCTCAGACCTGGTGTCAGCCATCGTTTTCCAGCAGGCTCCACCCTGGAAGGAGGAGGAGGAGGGTCAGACCAGATCCGTCTCTCTCAGGGGAGGGATGTTATTTAGAGGACCCTGGTCCTCTAAATAACATCCCACCCTGACAGGAGGACGGGGGTCAGGTCCAGCTCTCTCTCAGAAAGAAAGAAGTCGAAATGTGGAGAAAAAAGTCAAAATTTGGAGAAAAAAGACAAAATGTGGAGGAAAAAGTTGAAATGTGGAGAAAAAAGAGGGAATGACGGACACAATTTACCCTTGTCATTTATTTATTTAAAACGTTTTTTATTTACACAGTTTCAACACAATTTGAGACGGAAAATACATGTGAAATGTCACGCAGCTCCATCCGGGATTTAGACCGGGTGAACCTGCAGAAACCCAGCGGAGAATTACGCAGCTCCATCCGGGATTTAGACTGGGTGAACCTGCAGAAACCCAGCGGAGAATTACGCAGCTCCATCCGGGATTTAGAGCACCAGAACCTGCAGAAACCCAGCGTAGATGTACCCAGCTCCATCCGGTATTTAGAGCACCAGAACCTGCAGAAACCCAGCGGAGAATTACGCAGCTCCATCCGGGATTTAGACCGGGTGAACCTGCAGAAAACCAGCGGAGAATTACGCAGCTCCATCCGGGATTTAGACCGGGTGAACCTGCAGAAACCCAGCGGAGAATTACGCAGCTCCATCGGGGATTTAGACCGGGTGAACCTGCAGAAAACCAGCGGAGAATTACGCAGCTCCATCCGGGATTTAGACCAACTGATGCTGCAGAAAACCAGCGGAGAATTACGCAGCTCCATCCGGGATTTAGACCCGGTGAACCTGCAGAAAACCAGCGGAGAATTACGCAGCTCCATCCGGGATTTAGACCAACTGATGCTGCAGAAACCCAGCCGAGCATCCCGCAGCTCCTTCCGGGTTCCGCCCCCCCCCCGATCCCCGAGTTCCCGTCCCGCTGCAGCCTCCCGTCGTCCCGAGGAAAAAGTCAGCACTGCCAGCCACGTAGCCCCGCACCAGCCCCGCACCAGCCCCGCACGAGCCCCGCACCAGCCCCGCATGAGCCCCGCGGGTCCCCGCGGCTCCGGCCCCCGAGACAGAACCTCCACCCCGGCTCACCGGGAGCCGGCCAAACACCTCGCTCTCCGTGCGTGCCTTGGGAGCCCACGCTTAAGCCCCCCCACCATCCACGACTGAGCTTCTTTAAAGCCAGCTGCGCCCCAAAAGACTCCGCGGTCCTGGTACCATAGAGGATTTTTGGCCCGCACAGTGGAGCCCTCTGGTGGCCGAAAACAGTACTGCACCGGATTTGCTGGCCCGCGATTTGGCTCCATCTAGTGGCCGAAAAAAAGTACTACAAGTAATGAGATAAAAAAAATCTCATTTATGATCACACTAAAACCTTTGGTTTCAGAGAAGAAGTGATGAACTACTTTCACCGAGCTGAACTTCAATCATCAATCACATTTGATTCATAAAGCACCTTTCATCCGGGTACATGAAATACAAGGTGCTTTGACATTTTGATTGAAAAACAAGCAAGACCAAAAAATAAAAGCTGGGAGACCAATGCACCCTGACATACAATATAGAATGTATCAAATGTATAACAAGATCAAAGTTCAAGGATTAAGGCTAAAAAAGAATCAGTCCACAACAATAAAAAAAATAATAAAAAAACTTTATAAGAGATAGATAAATAAATAAAACAGATACCTTTAAAAAATGTTCCTCCGGTTACTCCGGTTCCTCCGGTTCCTCCGGTTACTCCGGTTACTCCGGTTCCTCCGGTTCCTCCGGTTCCTCCGGTTCCTCCGGTTCCTCCGGTTTCTTCTCCGGTTCGTTCGTTTTTTAAGCATACTCTTAAATTAGCAACCTGTGCCAGACCAGGTCTCATCCCTCCATCCATCCAGACCAGGTCTCATCCCTCCATCCATCCAGACCAGGTCTCATCCCTCCATCCATCCAGACCAGGTCTCATCCCTCCATCCATCCAGACCAGGTCTCATCCCTCCCTCCATCCAGACCAGGTCTCATCCCTCCATCCATCCAGACCAGGTCTCATCCCTCCATCCATCCAGACCAGGTCTCATCCCTCCATCCATCCAGACCAGGTCTCATCCCTCCATCCAGACCAGGTCTCATCCCTCCATCCATCCAGACCAGGTCTCATCCCTCCCTCCATCCAGACCAGGTCTCATCCCTCCATCCAGACCAGGTCTCATCCCTCCATCCATCCACACCAGGTCTCATCCCTCCATCCATCCAGACCAGGTCTCATCCCTCCATCCAGACCAGGTCTCATCCCTCCATCCAGACCAGGTCTCATCCCTCCATCCATCCAGACCAGGTCTCATCCCTCCATCCATCCAGACCAGGTCTCATCCCTCCATCCATCCACACCAGGTCTCATCCCTCCAACCATCCAGACCAGGTCTCATCCCTCCATCCAGACCAGGTCTCATCCATCCATCCAGACCAGGTCTCATCCATCCATCCAGACCAGGTCTCATCCCTCCATCCATCCAGACCAGGTCTCATCCCTCCCTCCATCCAGACCAGGTCTCATCCATCCATCCAGACCAGGTCTCATCCCTCCATCCATCCAGACCAGGTCTCATCCCTCCAACCATCCAGACCAGGTCTCATCCCTCCATCCAGACCAGGTCTCATCCATCCATCCAGACCAGGTCTCATCCATCCATCCAGACCAGGTCTCATCCCTCCATCCATCCAGACCAGGTCTCATCCCTCCCTCCATCCAGACCAGGTCTCATCCCTCCATCCAGACCAGGTTTCATCCCTCCCTCCATCCAGACCAGGTCTCATCCCTCCATCCATCCAGACCAGGTCTCATCCCTCCATCCATCCAGACCAGGTCTCATCCCTCCATCCATCCAGACCAGGTCTCATCCCTCCATCCATCCAGACCAGGTCTCATCCCTCCATCCAGACCAGGTCTCATCCATCCATCCAGACCAGGTCTCATCCCTCCATCCATCCAGACCAGGTCTCATCCCTCCATCCATCCAGACCAGGTCTCATCCCTCCATCCATCCAGACCAGGTCTCATCCCTCCATCCATCCAGACCAGGTCTCATCCCTCCATCCATCCATCCAGACCAGGTCTCATCCCTCCATCCCTCCATCCAGACCAGGTCTCATCCCTCCATCCAGACCAGGTCTCATCCCTCCATCCATCCAGACCAGGTCTCATCCCTCCATCCAGACCAGGTCTCATCCCTCCATCCATCCAGACCAGGTCTCATCCCTCCATCCATCCAGACCAGGTCTCATCCCTCCATCCAGACCAGGTCTCATCCCTCCATCCATCCAGACCAGGTCTCATCCCTCCATCCATCCAGACCAGGTCTCATCCCTCCCTCCATCCAGACCAGGTCTCATCCCTCCATCCAGACCAGGTTTCATCCCTCCATCCATCCAGACCA
Organism: Cololabis saira; assembly: GCF_033807715.1. Lineage (NCBI taxonomy): Eukaryota > Metazoa > Chordata > Actinopteri > Beloniformes > Belonidae > Cololabis > Cololabis saira. Next base: position 60,847 of record NW_026906308.1, on the reverse strand, counting down.
GGTCTCATCCCTCCATCCAGACCAGGTCTCATCCCTCCATCCATCCAGACCAGGTCTCATCCCTCCATCCATCCAGACCAGGTCTCATCCCTCCCTCCATCCAGACCAGGTCTCATCCCTCCATCCAGACCAGGTTTCATCCCTCCATCCATCCAGACCAGGTCTCATCCCTCCATCCATCCAGACCAGGTCTCATCCCTCCATCCATCCAGACCAGGTCTCATCCCTCCATCCATCCAGACCAGGTCTCATCCCTCCATCCATCCTGACCAGGTCTCATCCCTCCATCCAGGAGTTGGAGGTCAGAGAGGAAGAGGAGTCATCACTTCATCTTCACTCGGTTTCTAACGCTGATGTTTTTTATTTCAAGAGTACTTGAATACTTTTACACATGCTGCTGATGTTTTTACATGTTGGATGTTACATGAATATTTCCATCTTCTCACTTCATTTTTACATCAACAACTTTGAAAACTGAAGGAATCAAATTAAAACAATCAGATAAATCAATCAAATATTGTACAAACTGGAAAAGTTGAATGTAAAATGGAAATGTTTAGATTTGAAGCTCAAACTTTCTTTCAGGGAAGAAACAAGATTCTAAGAATCTAAACGTGAAGTCAAACATGAAAACATTTAGAGACAGAATCAAGAATAAAACAAGAATAATGAGATAAAAATCTAATTCATGATCAAACATCAACAATCCAGTAAATGATTTAATGTTTAAATGTGAAAAAAGATCAAATAAAATACAATAAACCAAAAAATGTAAGATAAATGGTGATCATCTCCTTCTTCAGCATCATCATCTTCATCATGGAGACTCTGAGGAACCAGAACCAGAGTCCAAGTCCAGGATCCAACAGAGACAGTTTCTCTGAGCGGAGACTCTGGAGACTAAAGTGGACACAGAGACACTGAGGAACCAGAATCAGACCTGTACCAGAGTCCAAATCCAGCACAGAGAGGTCCAGAGAAGCTGGTGTTGAAGGTGTGGAGGTGGATCAGTCTGTCAGAGACAGAGACTTCATAGAAGGACAGAGTTCCAGCAGGAACGTCCACGTAAACTGCTGCTCTGTTAGAGTCTGAAGATGGAGATGAGGAGGTGGTGGGTGTTAGTCTCTTATTGTGAAGGACACTGTACTGATCACCTGGATCACAGTCCAGCCTCCAGGAATGATGGTTTCCTCCAAACTCACAGTCACCAGAGTCTGGACATGGAGATGAGGAGGTGATGGATGTTAGTCTTTTATTGTGATGGATGTTACTCTTTTATTGTGAAGGACACGGTACTGAAGACCTGGAGAACAGAACAGACTCCAGGAATGATGGTTTCCTCCAAACCAAGAGTCACCAGAGCCTCCTCTCCTGCTGATTCTTCTGTAACTCACTGATACAGAAACTCCTCCGCTCCACCGGACCTCCCAGTAACAGCGACCCGTCAGAACTTCATCTAAACAGCAGCTGAGGCCAGGAATCAAACCTGTCTGGATGATCAGGATACGACTGATCCTCCTCCACAAACATCATCTTCCTGTTGTCGTCAGACAGTTTGATGTATTTGTGGACTGTGTTTGTGTCGACGGTGAGTTGACAGGAATCTGATGGAGAGAACAAACAAGCAGCTGCAGTTATTATTGATCAGTTATTGATCACTGATGGACTCATGAAGGAGTGAAGATGGTTGAATAAAAACACACTTACACTTCCTCAGACCTGGTGTCAGCCATCGTTTTCCAGCAGGCTCCACCCTGGAAGGAGGAGGAGGAGGGTCAGACCAGATCCGTCTCTCTCAGGGGAGGGATGTTATTTAGAGGACCCTGGTCCTCTAAATAACATCCCACCCTGACAGGAGGACGGGGGTCAGGTCCAGCTCTCTCTCAGAAAGAAAGAAGTCGAAATGTGGAGAAAAAAGTCAAAATTTGGAGAAAAAAGACAAAATGTGGAGGAAAAAGTTGAAATGTGGAGAAAAAAGAGGGAATGACGGACACAATTTACCCTTGTCATTTATTTATTTAAAACGTTTTTTATTTACACAGTTTCAACACAATTTGAGACGGAAAATACATGTGAAATGTCACGCAGCTCCATCCGGGATTTAGACCGGGTGAACCTGCAGAAACCCAGCGGAGAATTACGCAGCTCCATCCGGGATTTAGACTGGGTGAACCTGCAGAAACCCAGCGGAGAATTACGCAGCTCCATCCGGGATTTAGAGCACCAGAACCTGCAGAAACCCAGCGTAGATGTACCCAGCTCCATCCGGTATTTAGAGCACCAGAACCTGCAGAAACCCAGCGGAGAATTACGCAGCTCCATCCGGGATTTAGACCGGGTGAACCTGCAGAAAACCAGCGGAGAATTACGCAGCTCCATCCGGGATTTAGACCGGGTGAACCTGCAGAAACCCAGCGGAGAATTACGCAGCTCCATCGGGGATTTAGACCGGGTGAACCTGCAGAAAACCAGCGGAGAATTACGCAGCTCCATCCGGGATTTAGACCAACTGATGCTGCAGAAAACCAGCGGAGAATTACGCAGCTCCATCCGGGATTTAGACCCGGTGAACCTGCAGAAAACCAGCGGAGAATTACGCAGCTCCATCCGGGATTTAGACCAACTGATGCTGCAGAAACCCAGCCGAGCATCCCGCAGCTCCTTCCGGGTTCCGCCCCCCCCCCGATCCCCGAGTTCCCGTCCCGCTGCAGCCTCCCGTCGTCCCGAGGAAAAAGTCAGCACTGCCAGCCACGTAGCCCCGCACCAGCCCCGCACCAGCCCCGCACGAGCCCCGCACCAGCCCCGCATGAGCCCCGCGGGTCCCCGCGGCTCCGGCCCCCGAGACAGAACCTCCACCCCGGCTCACCGGGAGCCGGCCAAACACCTCGCTCTCCGTGCGTGCCTTGGGAGCCCACGCTTAAGCCCCCCCACCATCCACGACTGAGCTTCTTTAAAGCCAGCTGCGCCCCAAAAGACTCCGCGGTCCTGGTACCATAGAGGATTTTTGGCCCGCACAGTGGAGCCCTCTGGTGGCCGAAAACAGTACTGCACCGGATTTGCTGGCCCGCGATTTGGCTCCATCTAGTGGCCGAAAAAAAGTACTACAAGTAATGAGATAAAAAAAATCTCATTTATGATCACACTAAAACCTTTGGTTTCAGAGAAGAAGTGATGAACTACTTTCACCGAGCTGAACTTCAATCATCAATCACATTTGATTCATAAAGCACCTTTCATCCGGGTACATGAAATACAAGGTGCTTTGACATTTTGATTGAAAAACAAGCAAGACCAAAAAATAAAAGCTGGGAGACCAATGCACCCTGACATACAATATAGAATGTATCAAATGTATAACAAGATCAAAGTTCAAGGATTAAGGCTAAAAAAGAATCAGTCCACAACAATAAAAAAAATAATAAAAAAACTTTATAAGAGATAGATAAATAAATAAAACAGATACCTTTAAAAAATGTTCCTCCGGTTACTCCGGTTCCTCCGGTTCCTCCGGTTACTCCGGTTACTCCGGTTCCTCCGGTTCCTCCGGTTCCTCCGGTTCCTCCGGTTCCTCCGGTTTCTTCTCCGGTTCGTTCGTTTTTTAAGCATACTCTTAAATTAGCAACCTGTGCCAGACCAGGTCTCATCCCTCCATCCATCCAGACCAGGTCTCATCCCTCCATCCATCCAGACCAGGTCTCATCCCTCCATCCATCCAGACCAGGTCTCATCCCTCCATCCATCCAGACCAGGTCTCATCCCTCCCTCCATCCAGACCAGGTCTCATCCCTCCATCCATCCAGACCAGGTCTCATCCCTCCATCCATCCAGACCAGGTCTCATCCCTCCATCCATCCAGACCAGGTCTCATCCCTCCATCCAGACCAGGTCTCATCCCTCCATCCATCCAGACCAGGTCTCATCCCTCCCTCCATCCAGACCAGGTCTCATCCCTCCATCCAGACCAGGTCTCATCCCTCCATCCATCCACACCAGGTCTCATCCCTCCATCCATCCAGACCAGGTCTCATCCCTCCATCCAGACCAGGTCTCATCCCTCCATCCAGACCAGGTCTCATCCCTCCATCCATCCAGACCAGGTCTCATCCCTCCATCCATCCAGACCAGGTCTCATCCCTCCATCCATCCACACCAGGTCTCATCCCTCCAACCATCCAGACCAGGTCTCATCCCTCCATCCAGACCAGGTCTCATCCATCCATCCAGACCAGGTCTCATCCATCCATCCAGACCAGGTCTCATCCCTCCATCCATCCAGACCAGGTCTCATCCCTCCCTCCATCCAGACCAGGTCTCATCCATCCATCCAGACCAGGTCTCATCCCTCCATCCATCCAGACCAGGTCTCATCCCTCCAACCATCCAGACCAGGTCTCATCCCTCCATCCAGACCAGGTCTCATCCATCCATCCAGACCAGGTCTCATCCATCCATCCAGACCAGGTCTCATCCCTCCATCCATCCAGACCAGGTCTCATCCCTCCCTCCATCCAGACCAGGTCTCATCCCTCCATCCAGACCAGGTTTCATCCCTCCCTCCATCCAGACCAGGTCTCATCCCTCCATCCATCCAGACCAGGTCTCATCCCTCCATCCATCCAGACCAGGTCTCATCCCTCCATCCATCCAGACCAGGTCTCATCCCTCCATCCATCCAGACCAGGTCTCATCCCTCCATCCAGACCAGGTCTCATCCATCCATCCAGACCAGGTCTCATCCCTCCATCCATCCAGACCAGGTCTCATCCCTCCATCCATCCAGACCAGGTCTCATCCCTCCATCCATCCAGACCAGGTCTCATCCCTCCATCCATCCAGACCAGGTCTCATCCCTCCATCCATCCATCCAGACCAGGTCTCATCCCTCCATCCCTCCATCCAGACCAGGTCTCATCCCTCCATCCAGACCAGGTCTCATCCCTCCATCCATCCAGACCAGGTCTCATCCCTCCATCCAGACCAGGTCTCATCCCTCCATCCATCCAGACCAGGTCTCATCCCTCCATCCATCCAGACCAGGTCTCATCCCTCCATCCAGACCAGGTCTCATCCCTCCATCCATCCAGACCAGGTCTCATCCCTCCATCCATCCAGACCAGGTCTCATCCCTCCCTCCATCCAGACCAGGTCTCATCCCTCCATCCAGACCAGGTTTCATCCCTCCATCCATCCAGACCAGGTCTCATCCCTCCATCCAGACCAGGTCTCATCCCTCCATCCATCCAGACCAGGTCTCATCCCTCCATCCATCCAGACCAGGTCTCATCCCTCCCTCCATCCAGACCAGGTCTCATCCCTCCATCCAGACCAGGTTTCATCCCTCCATCCATCCAGACCAGGTCTCATCCCTCCATCCATCCAGACCAGGTCTCATCCCTCCATCCATCCAGACCAGGTCTCATCCCTCCATCCATCCAGACCAGGTCTCATCCCTCCATCCATCCTGACCAGGTCTCATCCCTCCATCCAGGAGTTGGAGGTCAGAGAGGAAGAGGAGTCATCACTTCATCTTCACTCGGTTTCTAACGCTGATGTTTTTTATTTCAAGAGTACTTGAATACTTTTACACATGCTGCTGATGTTTTTACATGTTGGATGTTACATGAATATTTCCATCTTCTCACTTCATTTTTACATCAACAACTTTGAAAACTGAAGGAATCAAATTAAAACAATCAGATAAATCAATCAAATATTGTACAAACTGGAAAAGTTGAATGTAAAATGGAAATGTTTAGATTTGAAGCTCAAACTTTCTTTCAGGGAAGAAACAAGATTCTAAGAATCTAAACGTGAAGTCAAACATGAAAACATTTAGAGACAGAATCAAGAATAAAACAAGAATAATGAGATAAAAATCTAATTCATGATCAAACATCAACAATCCAGTAAATGATTTAATGTTTAAATGTGAAAAAAGATCAAATAAAATACAATAAACCAAAAAATGTAAGATAAATGGTGATCATCTCCTTCTTCAGCATCATCATCTTCATCATGGAGACTCTGAGGAACCAGAACCAGAGTCCAAGTCCAGGATCCAACAGAGACAGTTTCTCTGAGCGGAGACTCTGGAGACTAAAGTGGACACAGAGACACTGAGGAACCAGAATCAGACCTGTACCAGAGTCCAAATCCAGCACAGAGAGGTCCAGAGAAGCTGGTGTTGAAGGTGTGGAGGTGGATCAGTCTGTCAGAGACAGAGACTTCATAGAAGGACAGAGTTCCAGCAGGAACGTCCACGTAAACTGCTGCTCTGTTAGAGTCTGAAGATGGAGATGAGGAGGTGGTGGGTGTTAGTCTCTTATTGTGAAGGACACTGTACTGATCACCTGGATCACAGTCCAGCCTCCAGGAATGATGGTTTCCTCCAAACTCACAGTCACCAGAGTCTGGACATGGAGATGAGGAGGTGATGGATGTTAGTCTTTTATTGTGATGGATGTTACTCTTTTATTGTGAAGGACACGGTACTGAAGACCTGGAGAACAGAACAGACTCCAGGAATGATGGTTTCCTCCAAACCAAGAGTCACCAGAGCCTCCTCTCCTGCTGATTCTTCTGTAACTCACTGATACAGAAACTCCTCCGCTCCACCGGACCTCCCAGTAACAGCGACCCGTCAGAACTTCATCTAAACAGCAGCTGAGGCCAGGAATCAAACCTGTCTGGATGATCAGGATACGACTGATCCTCCTCCACAAACATCATCTTCCTGTTGTCGTCAGACAGTTTGATGTATTTGTGGACTGTGTTTGTGTCGACGGTGAGTTGACAGGAATCTGATGGAGAGAACAAACAAGCAGCTGCAGTTATTATTGATCAGTTATTGATCACTGATGGACTCATGAAGGAGTGAAGATGGTTGAATAAAAACACACTTACACTTCCTCAGACCTGGTGTCAGCCATCGTTTTCCAGCAGGCTCCACCCTGGAAGGAGGAGGAGGAGGGTCAGACCAGATCCGTCTCTCTCAGGGGAGGGATGTTATTTAGAGGACCCTGGTCCTCTAAATAACATCCCACCCTGACAGGAGGACGGGGGTCAGGTCCAGCTCTCTCTCAGAAAGAAAGAAGTCGAAATGTGGAGAAAAAAGTCAAAATTTGGAGAAAAAAGACAAAATGTGGAGGAAAAAGTTGAAATGTGGAGAAAAAAGAGGGAATGACGGACACAATTTACCCTTGTCATTTATTTATTTAAAACGTTTTTTATTTACACAGTTTCAACACAATTTGAGACGGAAAATACATGTGAAATGTCACGCAGCTCCATCCGGGATTTAGACCGGGTGAACCTGCAGAAACCCAGCGGAGAATTACGCAGCTCCATCCGGGATTTAGACTGGGTGAACCTGCAGAAACCCAGCGGAGAATTACGCAGCTCCATCCGGGATTTAGAGCACCAGAACCTGCAGAAACCCAGCGTAGATGTACCCAGCTCCATCCGGTATTTAGAGCACCAGAACCTGCAGAAACCCAGCGGAGAATTACGCAGCTCCATCCGGGATTTAGACCGGGTGAACCTGCAGAAAACCAGCGGAGAATTACGCAGCTCCATCCGGGATTTAGACCGGGTGAACCTGCAGAAACCCAGCGGAGAATTACGCAGCTCCATCGGGGATTTAGACCGGGTGAACCTGCAGAAAACCAGCGGAGAATTACGCAGCTCCATCCGGGATTTAGACCAACTGATGCTGCAGAAAACCAGCGGAGAATTACGCAGCTCCATCCGGGATTTAGACCCGGTGAACCTGCAGAAAACCAGCGGAGAATTACGCAGCTCCATCCGGGATTTAGACCAACTGATGCTGCAGAAACCCAGCCGAGCATCCCGCAGCTCCTTCCGGGTTCCGCCCCCCCCCCGATCCCCGAGTTCCCGTCCCGCTGCAGCCTCCCGTCGTCCCGAGGAAAAAGTCAGCACTGCCAGCCACGTAGCCCCGCACCAGCCCCGCACCAGCCCCGCACGAGCCCCGCACCAGCCCCGCATGAGCCCCGCGGGTCCCCGCGGCTCCGGCCCCCGAGACAGAACCTCCACCCCGGCTCACCGGGAGCCGGCCAAACACCTCGCTCTCCGTGCGTGCCTTGGGAGCCCACGCTTAAGCCCCCCCACCATCCACGACTGAGCTTCTTTAAAGCCAGCTGCGCCCCAAAAGACTCCGCGGTCCTGGTACCATAGAGGATTTTTGGCCCGCACAGTGGAGCCCTCTGGTGGCCGAAAACAGTACTGCACCGGATTTGCTGGCCCGCGATTTGGCTCCATCTAGTGGCCGAAAAAAAGTACTACAAGTAATGAGATAAAAAAAATCTCATTTATGATCACACTAAAACCTTTGGTTTCAGAGAAGAAGTGATGAACTACTTTCACCGAGCTGAACTTCAATCATCAATCACATTTGATTCATAAAGCACCTTTCATCCGGGTACATGAAATACAAGGTGCTTTGACATTTTGATTGAAAAACAAGCAAGACCAAAAAATAAAAGCTGGGAGACCAATGCACCCTGACATACAATATAGAATGTATCAAATGTATAACAAGATCAAAGTTCAAGGATTAAGGCTAAAAAAGAATCAGTCCACAACAATAAAAAAAATAATAAAAAAACTTTATAAGAGATAGATAAATAAATAAAACAGATACCTTTAAAAAATGTTCCTCCGGTTACTCCGGTTCCTCCGGTTCCTCCGGTTACTCCGGTTACTCCGGTTCCTCCGGTTCCTCCGGTTCCTCCGGTTCCTCCGGTTCCTCCGGTTTCTTCTCCGGTTCGTTCGTTTTTTAAGCATACTCTTAAATTAGCAACCTGTGCCAGACCAGGTCTCATCCCTCCATCCATCCAGACCAGGTCTCATCCCTCCATCCATCCAGACCAGGTCTCATCCCTCCATCCATCCAGACCAGGTCTCATCCCTCCATCCATCCAGACCAGGTCTCATCCCTCCCTCCATCCAGACCAGGTCTCATCCCTCCATCCATCCAGACCAGGTCTCATCCCTCCATCCATCCAGACCAGGTCTCATCCCTCCATCCATCCAGACCAGGTCTCATCCCTCCATCCAGACCAGGTCTCATCCCTCCATCCATCCAGACCAGGTCTCATCCCTCCCTCCATCCAGACCAGGTCTCATCCCTCCATCCAGACCAGGTCTCATCCCTCCATCCATCCACACCAGGTCTCATCCCTCCATCCATCCAGACCAGGTCTCATCCCTCCATCCAGACCAGGTCTCATCCCTCCATCCAGACCAGGTCTCATCCCTCCATCCATCCAGACCAGGTCTCATCCCTCCATCCATCCAGACCAGGTCTCATCCCTCCATCCATCCACACCAGGTCTCATCCCTCCAACCATCCAGACCAGGTCTCATCCCTCCATCCAGACCAGGTCTCATCCATCCATCCAGACCAGGTCTCATCCATCCATCCAGACCAGGTCTCATCCCTCCATCCATCCAGACCAGGTCTCATCCCTCCCTCCATCCAGACCAGGTCTCATCCATCCATCCAGCTCCATCCATCCAGACCAGGTCTCATCCCTCCATCCATCCAGACCAGGTCTCATCCCTCCATCCAGACCAGGTCTCATCCATCCATCCAGACCAGGTCTCATCCATCCATCCAGACCAGGTCTCATCCCTCCATCCATCCAGACCAGGTCTCATCCCTCCCTCCATCCAGACCAGGTCTCATCCCTCCATCCAGACCAGGTCTCATCCCTCCATCCATCCAGACCAGGTCTCATCCCTCCATCCATCCAGACCAGGTCTCATCCCTCCATCCATCCAGACCAGGTCTCATCCCTCCATCCAGACCAGGTCTCATCCCTCCATCCATCCAGACCAGGTCTCATCCCTCCATCCATCCAGACCAGGTCTCATCCCTCCATCCATCCAGACCAGGTCTCATCCCTCCATCCAGACCAGGTCTCATCCCTCCATCCATCCAGACTAGGTCTCATCCCTCCATCCATCCAGACCAGGTCTCATCCCTCCATCCAGACCAGGTCTCATCCCTCCATCCATCCAGACCAGGTCTCATCCCTCCATCCAGACCAGGTTTCATCCCTCCATCCATCCAGACCAGGTCTCATCCCTCCATCCAGACCAGGTCTCATCCCTCCATCCATCCAGACCAGGTCTCATCCCTCCATCCATCCAGACCAGGTCTCATCCCTCCCTCCATCCAGACCAGGTCTCATCCCTCCATCCAGACCAGGTTTCATCCCTCCATCCATCCAGACCAGGTCTCATCCCTCCATCCATCCAGACCAGGTCTCATCCCTCCATCCATCCAGACCAGGTCTCATCCCTCCATCCATCCAGACCAGGTCTCATCCCTCCATCCATCCTGACCAGGTCTCATCCCTCCATCCAGGAGTTGGAGGTCAGAGAGGAAGAGGAGTCATCACTTCATCTTCACTCGGTTTCTAACGCTGATGTTTTTTATTTCAAGAGTACTTGAATACTTTTACACATGCTGCTGATGTTTTTACATGTTGGATGTTACATGAATATTTCCATCTTCTCACTTCATTTTTACATCAACAACTTTGAAAACTGAAGGAATCAAATTAAAACAATCAGATAAATCAATCAAATATTGTACAAACTGGAAAAGTTGAATGTAAAATGGAAATGTTTAGATTTGAAGCTCAAACTTTCTTTCAGGGAAGAAACAAGATTCTAAGAATGTAAACGTGAAGTCAAACATGAAAACATTTAGAGACAGAATCAAGAATAAAACAAGAATAATGAGATAAAAATCTAATTCATGATCAAACATCAACAATCCAGTAAATGATTTAATGTTTAAATGTGAAAAAAGATCAAATAAAATACAATAAACCAAAAAATGTAAGATAAATGGTGATCATCTCCTTCTTCAGCATCATCATCTTCATCATGGAGACTCTGAGGAACCAGAACCAGAGTCCAAGTCCAGGATCCAACAGAGACAGTTTCTCTGAGCGGAGACTCTGGAGACTAAAGTGGACACAGAGACACTGAGGAACCAGAATCAGACCTGTACCAGAGTCCAAATCCAGCACAGAGAGGTCCAGAGAAGCTGGTGTTGAAGGTGTGGAGGTGGATCAGTCTGTCAGAGACAGAGACTTCATAGAAGGACAGAGTTCCAGCAGGAACGTCCACGTAAACTGCTGCTCTGTTAGAGTCTGAAGATGGAGATGAGGAGGTGGTGGGTGTTAGTCTCTTATTGTGAAGGACACTGTACTGATCACCTGGATCACAGTCCAGCCTCCAGGAATGATGGTTTCCTCCAAACTCACAGTCACCAGAGTCTGGACATGGAGATGAGGAGGTGATGGATGTTAGTCTTTTATTGTGATGGATGTTACTCTTTTATTGTGAAGGACACGGTACTGAAGACCTGGAGAACAGAACAGACTCCAGGAATGATGGTTTCCTCCAAACCAAGAGTCACCAGAGCCTCCTCTCCTGCTGATTCTTCTGTAACTCACTGATACAGAAACTCCTCCGCTCCACCGGACCTCCCAGTAACAGCGACCCGTCAGAACTTCATCTAAACAGCAGCTGAGGCCAGGAATCAAACCTGTCTGGATGATCAGGATACGACTGATCCTCCTCCACAAACATCATCTTCCTGTTGTCGTCAGACAGTTTGATGTATTTGTGGACTGTGTTTGTGTCGACGGTGAGTTGACAGGAATCTGATGGAGAGAACAAACAAGCAGCTGCAGTTATTATTGATCAGTTATTGATCACTGATGGACTCATGAAGGAGTGAAGATGGTTGAATAAAAACACACTTACACTTCCTCAGACCTGGTGTCAGCCATCGTTTTCCAGCAGGCTCCACCCTGGAAGGAGGAGGAGGAGGGTCAGACCAGATCCGTCTCTCTCAGGGGAGGGATGTTATTTAGAGGACCCTGGTCCTCTAAATAACATCCCACCCTGACAGGAGGACGGGGGTCAGGTCCAGCTCTCTCTCAGAAAGAAAGAAGTCGAAATGTGGAGAAAAAAGTCAAAATTTGGAGAAAAAAGACAAAATGTGGAGGAAAAAGTTGAAATGTGGAGAAAAAAGAGGGAATGACGGACACAATTTACCCTTGTCATTTATTTATTTAAAACGTTTTTTATTTACACAGTTTCAACACAATTTGAGACGGAAAATACATGTGAAATGTCACGCAGCTCCATCCGGGATTTAGACCGGGTGAACCTGCAGAAACCCAGCGGAGAATTACGCAGCTCCATCCGGGATTTAGACTGGGTGAACCTGCAGAAACCCAGCGGAGAATTACGCAGCTCCATCCGGGATTTAGAGCACCAGAACCTGCAGAAACCCAGCGTAGATGTACCCAGCTCCATCCGGTATTTAGAGCACCAGAACCTGCAGAAACCCAGCGGAGAATTACGCAGCTCCATCCGGGATTTAGACCGGGTGAACCTGCAGAAAACCAGCGGAGAATTACGCAGCTCCATCCGGGATTTAGACCGGGTGAACCTGCAGAAACCCAGCGGAGAATTACGCAGCTCCATCGGGGATTTAGACCGGGTGAACCTGCAGAAAACCAGCGGAGAATTACGCAGCTCCATCCGGGATTTAGACCAACTGATGCTGCAGAAAACCAGCGGAGAATTACGCAGCTCCATCCGGGATTTAGACCCGGTGAACCTGCAGAAAACCAGCGGAGAATTACGCAGCTCCATCCGGGATTTAGACCAACTGATGCTGCAGAAACCCAGCCGAGCATCCCGCAGCTCCTTCCGGGTTCCGCCCCCCCCCCGATCCCCGAGTTCCCGTCCCGCTGCAGCCTCCCGTCGTCCCGAGGAAAAAGTCAGCACTGCCAGCCACGTAGCCCCGCACCAGCCCCGCACCAGCCCCGCACGAGCCCCGCACCAGCCCCGCATGAGCCCCGCGGGTCCCCGCGGCTCCGGCCCCCGAGACAGAACCTCCACCCCGGCTCACCGGGAGCCGGCCAAACACCTCGCTCTCCGTGCGTGCCTTGGGAGCCCACGCTTAAGCCCCCCCACCATCCACGACTGAGCTTCTTTAAAGCCAGCTGCGCCCCAAAAGACTCCGCGGTCCTGGTACCATAGAGGATTTTTGGCCCGCACAGTGGAGCCCTCTGGTGGCCGAAAACAGTACTGCACCGGATTTGCTGGCCCGCGATTTGGCTCCATCTAGTGGCCGAAAAAAAGTACTACAAGTAATGAGATAAAAAAAATCTCATTTATGATCACACTAAAACCTTTGGTTTCAGAGAAGAAGTGATGAACTACTTTCACCGAGCTGAACTTCAATCATCAATCACATTTGATTCATAAAGCACCTTTCATCCGGGTACATGAAATACAAGGTGCTTTGACATTTTGATTGAAAAACAAGCAAGACCAAAAAATAAAAGCTGGGAGACCAATGCACCCTGACATACAATATAGAATGTATCAAATGTATAACAAGATCAAAGTTCAAGGATTAAGGCTAAAAAAGAATCAGTCCACAACAATAAAAAAAATAATAAAAAAACTTTATAAGAGATAGATAAATAAATAAAACAGATACCTTTAAAAAATGTTCCTCCGGTTACTCCGGTTCCTCCGGTTCCTCCGGTTCCTCCGGTTCCTCCGGTTCCTCCGGTTCCTCCGGTTACTCCGGTTCCTCCGGTTCCTCCGGTTACTCCGGTTCCTCCGGTTCCTCCGGTTACTCCGGTTACTCCGGTTCCTCCGGTTCCTCCGGTTCCTCCGGTTCCTCCGGTTCCTCCGGTTTCTTCTCCGGTTCGTTCGTTTTTTAAGCATACTCTTAAATTAGCAACCTGTGCCAGACCAGGTCTCATCCCTCCATCCATCCAGACCAGGTCTCATCCCTCCATCCATCCAGACCAGGTCTCATCCCTCCATCCATCCAGACCAGGTCTCATCCCTCCCTCCATCCAGACCAGGTCTCATCCCTCCATCCATCCAGACCAGGTCTCATCCCTCCATCCATCCAGACCAGGTCTCATCCCTCCATCCATCCAGACCAGGTCTCATCCCTCCATCCAGACCAGGTCTCATCCCTCCATCCATCCAGACCAGGTCTCATCCCTCCCTCCATCCAGACCAGGTCTCATCCCTCCATCCAGACCAGGTCTCATCCCTCCATCCATCCACACCAGGTCTCATCCCTCCATCCACACCAGGTCTCATCCCTCCATCCAGACCAGGTCTCATCCCTCCATCCAGACCAGGTCTCATCCCTCCATCCATCCAGACCAGGTCTCATCCCTCCATCCATCCAGACCAGGTCTCATCCCTCCATCCATCCACACCAGGTCTCATCCCTCCAACCATCCAGACCAGGTCTCATCCCTCCATCCAGACCAGGTCTCATCCATCCATCCAGACCAGGTCTCATCCATCCATCCAGACCAGGTCTCATCCCTCCATCCATCCAGACCAGGTCTCATCCCTCCCTCCATCCAGACCAGGTCTCATCCATCCATCCAGACCAGGTCTCATCCCTCCATCCATCCAGACCAGGTCTCATCCCTCCATCCATCCAGACCAGGTCTCATCCCTCCATCCAGACCAGGTCTCATCCATCCATCCAGACCAGGTCTCATCCATCCATCCAGACCAGGTCTCATCCCTCCATCCATCCAGACCAGGTCTCATCCCTCCCTCCATCCAGACCAGGTCTCATCCCTCCATCCAGACCAGGTCTCATCCCTCCATCCATCCAGACCAGGTCTCATCCCTCCATCCATCCAGACCAGGTCTCATCCCTCCATCCATCCAGACCAGGTCTCATCCCTCCATCCAGACCAGGTCTCATCCCTCCATCCATCCAGACCAGGTCTCATCCCTCCATCCATCCAGACCAGGTCTCATCCCTCCATCCATCCAGACCAGGTCTCATCCCTCCATCCAGACCAGGTCTCATCCATCCATCCAGACCAGGTCTCATCCCTCCATCCATCCAGACCAGGTCTCATCCCTCCATCCATCCAGACCAGGTCTCATCCCTCCATCCATCCAGACCAGGTCTCATCCCTCCATCCATCCAGACCAGGTCTCATCCCTCCATCCATCCATCCAGACCAGGTCTCATCCCTCCATCCCTCCATCCAGACCAGGTCTCATCCCTCCATCCAGACCAGGTCTCATCCCTCCATCCATCCAGACCAGGTCTCATCCCTCCATCCAGACCAGGTCTCATCCCTCCATCCATCCAGACCAGGTCTCATCCCTCCATCCATCCAGACCAGGTCTCATCCCTCCATCCAGACCAGGTCTCATCCCTCCATCCATCCAGACCAGGTCTCATCCCTCCATCCATCCAGACCAGGTCTCATCCCTCCCTCCATCCAGACCAGGTCTCATCCCTCCATCCAGACCAGGTTTCATCCCTCCATCCATCCAGACCAGGTCTCATCCCTCCATCCAGACCAGGTCTCATCCCTCCATCCATCCAGACCAGGTCTCATCCCTCCATCCATCCAGACCAGGTCTCATCCCTCCCTCCATCCAGACCAGGTCTCATCCCTCCATCCAGACCAGGTTTCATCCCTCCATCCATCCAGACCAGGTCTCATCCCTCCATCCATCCAGACCAGGTCTCATCCCTCCATCCAGACCAGGTCTCATCCCTCCATCCATCCAGACCAGGTCTCATCCCTCCATCCATCCAGACCAGGTCTCATCCCTCCCTCCATCCAGACCAGGTCTCATCCCTCCATCCAGACCAGGTTTCATCCCTCCATCCATCCAGACCAGGTCTCATCCCTCCCTCCATCCAGACCAGGTCTCATCCCTCCATCCATCCTGACCAGGTCTCATCCCTCCATCCAGGAGTTGGAGGTCAGAGAGGAAGAGGAGTCATCACTTCATCTTCACTCGGTTTCTAACGCTGATGTTTTTTATTTCAAGAGTACTTGAATACTTTTACACATGCTGCTGATGTTTTTACATGTTGGATGTTACATGAATATTTCCATCTTCTCACTTCATTTTTACATCAACAACTTTGAAAACTGAAGGAATCAAATTAAAACAATCAGATAAATCAATCAAATATTGTACAAACTGGAAAAGTTGAATGTAAAATGGAAATGTTTAGATTTGAAGCTCAAACTTTCTTTCAGGGAAGAAACAAGATTCTAAGAATCTAAACGTGAAGTCAAACATGAAAACATTTAGAGACAGAATCAAGAATAAAACAAGAATAATGAGATAAAAATCTAATTCATGATCAAACATCAACAATCCAGTAAATGATTTAATGTTTAAATGTGAAAAAAGATCAAATAAAATACAATAAACCAAAAAATGTAAGATAAATGGTGATCATCTCCTTCTTCAGCATCATCATCTTCATCATGGAGACTCTGAGGAACCAGAACCAGAGTCCAAGTCCAGGATCCAACAGAGACAGTTTCTCTGAGCGGAGACTCTGGAGACTAAAGTGGACACAGAGACACTGAGGAACCAGAATCAGACCTGTACCAGAGTCCAAATCCAGCACAGAGAGGTCCAGAGAAGCTGGTGTTGAAGGTGTGGAGGTGGATCAGTCTGTCAGAGACAGAGACTTCATAGAAGGACAGAGTTCCAGCAGGAACGTCCACGTAAACTGCTGCTCTGTTAGAGTCTGAAGATGGAGATGAGGAGGTGGTGGGTGTTAGTCTCTTATTGTGAAGGACACTGTACTGATCACCTGGATCACAGTCCAGCCTCCAGGAATGATGGTTTCCTCCAAACTCACAGTCACCAGAGTCTGGACATGGAGATGAGGAGGTGATGGATGTTAGTCTTTTATTGTGATGGATGTTACTCTTTTATTGTGAAGGACACGGTACTGAAGACCTGGAGAACAGAACAGACTCCAGGAATGATGGTTTCCTCCAAACCAAGAGTCACCAGAGCCTCCTCTCCTGCTGATTCTTCTGTAACTCACTGATACAGAAACTCCTCCGCTCCACCGGACCTCCCAGTAACAGCGACCCGTCAGAACTTCATCTAAACAGCAGCTGAGGCCAGGAATCAAACCTGTCTGGATGATCAGGATACGACTGATCCTCCTCCACAAACATCATCTTCCTGTTGTCGTCAGACAGTTTGATGTATTTGTGGACTGTGTTTGTGTCGACGGTGAGTTGACAGGAATCTGATGGAGAGAACAAACAAGCAGCTGCAGTTATTATTGATCAGTTATTGATCACTGATGGACTCATGAAGGAGTGAAGATGGTTGAATAAAAACACACTTACACTTCCTCAGACCTGGTGTCAGCCATCGTTTTCCAGCAGGCTCCACCCTGGAAGGAGGAGGAGGAGGGTCAGACCAGATCCGTCTCTCTCAGGGGAGGGATGTTATTTAGAGGACCCTGGTCCTCTAAATAACATCCCACCCTGACAGGAGGACGGGGGTCAGGTCCAGCTCTCTCTCAGAAAGAAAGAAGTCGAAATGTGGAGAAAAAAGTCAAAATTTGGAGAAAAAAGACAAAATGTGGAGGAAAAAGTTGAAATGTGGAGAAAAAAGAGGGAATGACGGACACAATTTACCCTTGTCATTTATTTATTTAAAACGTTTTTTATTTACACAGTTTCAACACAATTTGAGACGGAAAATACATGTGAAATGTCACGCAGCTCCATCCGGGATTTAGACCGGGTGAACCTGCAGAAACCCAGCGGAGAATTACGCAGCTCCATCCGGGATTTAGACTGGGTGAACCTGCAGAAACCCAGCGGAGAATTACGCAGCTCCATCCGGGATTTAGAGCACCAGAACCTGCAGAAACCCAGCGTAGATGTACCCAGCTCCATCCGGTATTTAGAGCACCAGAACCTGCAGAAACCCAGCGGAGAATTACGCAGCTCCATCCGGGATTTAGACCGGGTGAACCTGCAGAAAACCAGCGGAGAATTACGCAGCTCCATCCGGGATTTAGACCGGGTGAACCTGCAGAAACCCAGCGGAGAATTACGCAGCTCCATCGGGGATTTAGACCGGGTGAACCTGCAGAAAACCAGCGGAGAATTACGCAGCTCCATCCGGGATTTAGACCAACTGATGCTGCAGAAAACCAGCGGAGAATTACGCAGCTCCATCCGGGATTTAGACCCGGTGAACCTGCAGAAAACCAGCGGAGAATTACGCAGCTCCATCCGGGATTTAGACCAACTGATGCTGCAGAAACCCAGCCGAGCATCCCGCAGCTCCTTCCGGGTTCCGCCCCCCCCCCGATCCCCGAGTTCCCGTCCCGCTGCAGCCTCCCGTCGTCCCGAGGAAAAAGTCAGCACTGCCAGCCACGTAGCCCCGCACCAGCCCCGCACCAGCCCCGCACGAGCCCCGCACCAGCCCCGCATGAGCCCCGCGGGTCCCCGCGGCTCCGGCCCCCGAGACAGAACCTCCACCCCGGCTCACCGGGAGCCGGCCAAACACCTCGCTCTCCGTGCGTGCCTTGGGAGCCCACGCTTAAGCCCCCCCACCATCCACGACTGAGCTTCTTTAAAGCCAGCTGCGCCCCAAAAGACTCCGCGGTCCTGGTACCATAGAGGATTTTTGGCCCGCACAGTGGAGCCCTCTGGTGGCCGAAAACAGTACTGCACCGGATTTGCTGGCCCGCGATTTGGCTCCATCTAGTGGCCGAAAAAAAGTACTACAAGTAATGAGATAAAAAAAATCTCATTTATGATCACACTAAAACCTTTGGTTTCAGAGAAGAAGTGATGAACTACTTTCACCGAGCTGAACTTCAATCATCAATCACATTTGATTCATAAAGCACCTTTCATCCGGGTACATGAAATACAAGGTGCTTTGACATTTTGATTGAAAAACAAGCAAGACCAAAAAATAAAAGCTGGGAGACCAATGCACCCTGACACAGTGGCGAAACTACCATATATGCAGACAATGCGACTGCATAGGGGCCCGCACGTGTCCAGGGCCCGCACGCGCGGGACCTGGGGACGTGCGGACTTTTTTTTTTTTTTTTTGTGTTTACATCAATGTTATGGGCTGGTTATAAAGATATATCTAGTTTAAATAAACATTTTAATTCATAGATGATCTCGGATGATGTCGGTGTAGTGCGCATGTGTAACCCATATTTGCGTAGAGGAAGAGTTGGCGAGTGAGGAGAGGAAAGGAGTTAAGGCTGATTTATGGTTCCGCGTTACACCAACGCAGAATACGGTGTAGGGTACGCGGCGAGGCGCGCCGTACGCCGTACCCTACGGCGTCGATTTAACGCGGAACCATAAATCAGGCTTGAGAGTTGAACTGTTGTCAGGAATTAATTAATGACTTTGCCCAGCGGAAGGCCTGGAAAGTCAAACTGTAATTGTAAGTAATGACCCATTATTATACATTTTTGTTATAGTGATAGTCTATCACTAGTTTGTTTGTGTTTATGCGTGTTTATGATGTTTTCATTTGTGGTGTGCCGCCGTGCCACCAAATTTCAATCTGTGCGCTGTGTGGGTTTATTCTCAGCTGTTGGCACTGCCGGTGTTCTGTCGCACATCGGCGCACTGTGTGCGTTATGCTGTTGGTTATATGTGCTATATATATGGGAATTTTTTTAAACATATCTATCTGCGCTGTGGTTGTGTTAAGAGTTAAAGCTGTCAGTAGTGCCCGTTGTCATTTGGATGGTGATGCATCTGCTGTGAGATTGCGTCAATCACAGCATGTCTGTTTTACATTGTGATGGGCAGGGCCCGGTTTAATGATCTTGCATCGGGGCCCGGTGCTGAGTTGTTTCGCCACTGCCCTGACATACAATATAGAATGTATCAAATGTATAACAAGATCAAAGTTCAAGGATTAAGGCTAAAAAAGAATCAGTCCACAACAATAAAAAAAATAATAAAAAAACTTTATAAGAGATAGATAAATAAATAAAACAGATACCTTTAAAAAATGTTCCTCCGGTTACTCCGGTTCCTCCGGTTCCTCCGGTTCCTCCGGTTCCTCCGGTTCCTCCGGTTCCTCCGGTTACTCCGGTTCCTCCGGTTCCTCCGGTTACTCCGGTTCCTCCGGTTCCTCCGGTTACTCCGGTTACTCCGGTTCCTCCGGTTCCTCCGGTTCCTCCGGTTCCTCCGGTTCCTCCGGTTTCTTCTCCGGTTCGTTCGTTTTTTAAGCATACTCTTAAATTAGCAACCTGTGCCAGACCAGGTCTCATCCCTCCATCCATCCAGACCAGGTCTCATCCCTCCATCCATCCAGACCAGGTCTCATCCCTCCATCCATCCAGACCAGGTCTCATCCCTCCCTCCATCCAGACCAGGTCTCATCCCTCCATCCATCCAGACCAGGTCTCATCCCTCCATCCATCCAGACCAGGTCTCATCCCTCCATCCATCCAGACCAGGTCTCATCCCTCCATCCAGACCAGGTCTCATCCCTCCATCCATCCAGACCAGGTCTCATCCCTCCCTCCATCCAGACCAGGTCTCATCCCTCCATCCAGACCAGGTCTCATCCCTCCATCCATCCACACCAGGTCTCATCCCTCCATCCACACCAGGTCTCATCCCTCCATCCAGACCAGGTCTCATCCCTCCATCCAGACCAGGTCTCATCCCTCCATCCATCCAGACCAGGTCTCATCCCTCCATCCATCCAGACCAGGTCTCATCCCTCCATCCATCCACACCAGGTCTCATCCCTCCAACCATCCAGACCAGGTCTCATCCCTCCATCCAGACCAGGTCTCATCCATCCATCCAGACCAGGTCTCATCCATCCATCCAGACCAGGTCTCATCCCTCCATCCATCCAGACCAGGTCTCATCCCTCCCTCCATCCAGACCAGGTCTCATCCATCCATCCAGACCAGGTCTCATCCCTCCATCCATCCAGACCAGGTCTCATCCCTCCAACCATCCAGACCAGGTCTCATCCCTCCATCCAGACCAGGTCTCATCCATCCATCCAGACCAGGTCTCATCCATCCATCCAGACCAGGTCTCATCCCTCCATCCATCCAGACCAGGTCTCATCCCTCCCTCCATCCAGACCAGGTCTCATCCCTCCATCCAGACCAGGTTTCATCCCTCCCTCCATCCAGACCAGGTCTCATCCCTCCATCCATCCAGACCAGGTCTCATCCCTCCATCCATCCAGACCAGGTCTCATCCCTCCATCCAGACCAGGTCTCATCCCTCCATCCATCCAGACCAGGTCTCATCCCTCCATCCATCCAGACCAGGTCTCATCCCTCCATCCATCCAGACCAGGTCTCATCCCTCCATCCAGACCAGGTCTCATCCATCCATCCAGACCAGGTCTCATCCCTCCATCCATCCAGACCAGGTCTCATCCCTCCATCCATCCAGACCAGGTCTCATCCCTCCATCCATCCAGACCAGGTCTCATCCCTCCATCCATCCAGACCAGGTCTCATCCCTCCATCCATCCATCCAGACCAGGTCTCATCCCTCCATCCCTCCATCCAGACCAGGTCTCATCCCTCCATCCAGACCAGGTCTCATCCCTCCATCCATCCAGACCAGGTCTCATCCCTCCATCCAGACCAGGTCTCATCCCTCCATCCATCCAGACCAGGTCTCATCCCTCCATCCATCCAGACCAGGTCTCATCCCTCCATCCAGACCAGGTCTCATCCCTCCATCCATCCAGACCAGGTCTCATCCCTCCATCCATCCAGACCAGGTCTCATCCCTCCCTCCATCCAGACCAGGTCTCATCCCTCCATCCAGACCAGGTTTCATCCCTCCATCCATCCAGACCAGGTCTCATCCCTCCATCCAGACCAGGTCTCATCCCTCCATCCATCCAGACCAGGTCTCATCCCTCCATCCATCCAGACCAGGTCTCATCCCTCCCTCCATCCAGACCAGGTCTCATCCCTCCATCCAGACCAGGTTTCATCCCTCCATCCATCCAGACCAGGTCTCATCCCTCCATCCATCCAGACCAGGTCTCATCCCTCCATCCATCCAGACCAGGTCTCATCCCTCCATCCATCCAGACCAGGTCTCATCCCTCCATCCATCCTGACCAGGTCTCATCCCTCCATCCAGGAGTTGGAGGTCAGAGAGGAAGAGGAGTCATCACTTCATCTTCACTCGGTTTCTAACGCTGATGTTTTTTATTTCAAGAGTACTTGAATACTTTTACACATGCTGCTGATGTTTTTACATGTTGGATGTTACATGAATATTTCCATCTTCTCACTTCATTTTTACATCAACAACTTTGAAAACTGAAGGAATCAAATTAAAACAATCAGATAAATCAATCAAATATTGTACAAACTGGAAAAGTTGAATGTAAAATGGAAATGTTTAGATTTGAAGCTCAAACTTTCTTTCAGGGAAGAAACAAGATTCTAAGAATCTAAACGTGAAGTCAAACATGAAAACATTTAGAGACAGAATCAAGAATAAAACAAGAATAATGAGATAAAAATCTAATTCATGATCAAACATCAACAATCCAGTAAATGATTTAATGTTTAAATGTGAAAAAAGATCAAATAAAATACAATAAACCAAAAAATGTAAGATAAATGGTGATCATCTCCTTCTTCAGCATCATCATCTTCATCATGGAGACTCTGAGGAACCAGAACCAGAGTCCAAGTCCAGGATCCAACAGAGACAGTTTCTCTGAGCGGAGACTCTGGAGACTAAAGTGGACACAGAGACACTGAGGAACCAGAATCAGACCTGTACCAGAGTCCAAATCCAGCACAGAGAGGTCCAGAGAAGCTGGTGTTGAAGGTGTGGAGGTGGATCAGTCTGTCAGAGACAGAGACTTCATAGAAGGACAGAGTTCCAGCAGGAACGTCCACGTAAACTGCTGCTCTGTTAGAGTCTGAAGATGGAGATGAGGAGGTGGTGGGTGTTAGTCTCTTATTGTGAAGGACACTGTACTGATCACCTGGATCACAGTCCAGCCTCCAGGAATGATGGTTTCCTCCAAACTCACAGTCACCAGAGTCTGGACATGGAGATGAGGAGGTGATGGATGTTAGTCTTTTATTGTGATGGATGTTACTCTTTTATTGTGAAGGACACGGTACTGAAGACCTGGAGAACAGAACAGACTCCAGGAATGATGGTTTCCTCCAAACCAAGAGTCACCAGAGCCTCCTCTCCTGCTGATTCTTCTGTAACTCACTGATACAGAAACTCCTCCGCTCCACCGGACCTCCCAGTAACAGCGACCCGTCAGAACTTCATCTAAACAGCAGCTGAGGCCAGGAATCAAACCTGTCTGGATGATCAGGATACGACTGATCCTCCTCCACAAACATCATCTTCCTGTTGTCGTCAGACAGTTTGATGTATTTGTGGACTGTGTTTGTGTCGACGGTGAGTTGACAGGAATCTGATGGAGAGAACAAACAAGCAGCTGCAGTTATTATTGATCAGTTATTGATCACTGATGGACTCATGAAGGAGTGAAGATGGTTGAATAAAAACACACTTACACTTCCTCAGACCTGGTGTCAGCCATCGTTTTCCAGCAGGCTCCACCCTGGAAGGAGGAGGAGGAGGGTCAGACCAGATCCGTCTCTCTCAGGGGAGGGATGTTATTTAGAGGACCCTGGTCCTCTAAATAACATCCCACCCTGACAGGAGGACGGGGGTCAGGTCCAGCTCTCTCTCAGAAAGAAAGAAGTCGAAATGTGGAGAAAAAAGTCAAAATTTGGAGAAAAAAGACAAAATGTGGAGGAAAAAGTTGAAATGTGGAGAAAAAAGAGGGAATGACGGACACAATTTACCCTTGTCATTTATTTATTTAAAACGTTTTTTATTTACACAGTTTCAACACAATTTGAGACGGAAAATACATGTGAAATGTCACGCAGCTCCATCCGGGATTTAGACCGGGTGAACCTGCAGAAACCCAGCGGAGAATTACGCAGCTCCATCCGGGATTTAGACTGGGTGAACCTGCAGAAACCCAGCGGAGAATTACGCAGCTCCATCCGGGATTTAGAGCACCAGAACCTGCAGAAACCCAGCGTAGATGTACCCAGCTCCATCCGGTATTTAGAGCACCAGAACCTGCAGAAACCCAGCGGAGAATTACGCAGCTCCATCCGGGATTTAGACCGGGTGAACCTGCAGAAAACCAGCGGAGAATTACGCAGCTCCATCCGGGATTTAGACCGGGTGAACCTGCAGAAACCCAGCGGAGAATTACGCAGCTCCATCGGGGATTTAGACCGGGTGAACCTGCAGAAAACCAGCGGAGAATTACGCAGCTCCATCCGGGATTTAGACCAACTGATGCTGCAGAAAACCAGCGGAGAATTACGCAGCTCCATCCGGGATTTAGACCCGGTGAACCTGCAGAAAACCAGCGGAGAATTACGCAGCTCCATCCGGGATTTAGACCAACTGATGCTGCAGAAACCCAGCCGAGCATCCCGCAGCTCCTTCCGGGTTCCGCCCCCCCCCCGATCCCCGAGTTCCCGTCCCGCTGCAGCCTCCCGTCGTCCCGAGGAAAAAGTCAGCACTGCCAGCCACGTAGCCCCGCACCAGCCCCGCACCAGCCCCGCACGAGCCCCGCACCAGCCCCGCATGAGCCCCGCGGGTCCCCGCGGCTCCGGCCCCCGAGACAGAACCTCCACCCCGGCTCACCGGGAGCCGGCCAAACACCTCGCTCTCCGTGCGTGCCTTGGGAGCCCACGCTTAAGCCCCCCCACCATCCACGACTGAGCTTCTTTAAAGCCAGCTGCGCCCCAAAAGACTCCGCGGTCCTGGTACCATAGAGGATTTTTGGCCCGCACAGTGGAGCCCTCTGGTGGCCGAAAACAGTACTGCACCGGATTTGCTGGCCCGCGATTTGGCTCCATCTAGTGGCCGAAAAAAAGTACTACAAGTAATGAGATAAAAAAAATCTCATTTATGATCACACTAAAACCTTTGGTTTCAGAGAAGAAGTGATGAACTACTTTCACCGAGCTGAACTTCAATCATCAATCACATTTGATTCATAAAGCACCTTTCATCCGGGTACATGAAATACAAGGTGCTTTGACATTTTGATTGAAAAACAAGCAAGACCAAAAAATAAAAGCTGGGAGACCAATGCACCCTGACATACAATATAGAATGTATCAAATGTATAACAAGATCAAAGTTCAAGGATTAAGGCTAAAAAAGAATCAGTCCACAACAATAAAAAAAATAATAAAAAAACTTTATAAGAGATAGATAAATAAATAAAACAGATACCTTTAAAAAATGTTCCTCCGGTTACTCCGGTTCCTCCGGTTCCTCCGGTTCCTCCGGTTCCTCCGGTTCCTCCGGTTCCTCCGGTTACTCCGGTTCCTCCGGTTCCTCCGGTTACTCCGGTTCCTCCGGTTCCTCCGGTTACTCCGGTTACTCCGGTTCCTCCGGTTCCTCCGGTTCCTCCGGTTCCTCCGGTTCCTCCGGTTTCTTCTCCGGTTCGTTCGTTTTTTAAGCATACTCTTAAATTAGCAACCTGTGCCAGACCAGGTCTCATCCCTCCATCCATCCAGACCAGGTCTCATCCCTCCATCCATCCAGACCAGGTCTCATCCCTCCATCCATCCAGACCAGGTCTCATCCCTCCCTCCATCCAGACCAGGTCTCATCCCTCCATCCATCCAGACCAGGTCTCATCCCTCCATCCATCCAGACCAGGTCTCATCCCTCCATCCATCCAGACCAGGTCTCATCCCTCCATCCAGACCAGGTCTCATCCCTCCATCCATCCAGACCAGGTCTCATCCCTCCCTCCATCCAGACCAGGTCTCATCCCTCCATCCAGACCAGGTCTCATCCCTCCATCCATCCACACCAGGTCTCATCCCTCCATCCACACCAGGTCTCATCCCTCCATCCAGACCAGGTCTCATCCCTCCATCCAGACCAGGTCTCATCCCTCCATCCATCCAGACCAGGTCTCATCCCTCCATCCATCCAGACCAGGTCTCATCCCTCCATCCATCCACACCAGGTCTCATCCCTCCAACCATCCAGACCAGGTCTCATCCCTCCATCCAGACCAGGTCTCATCCATCCATCCAGACCAGGTCTCATCCATCCATCCAGACCAGGTCTCATCCCTCCATCCATCCAGACCAGGTCTCATCCCTCCCTCCATCCAGACCAGGTCTCATCCATCCATCCAGACCAGGTCTCATCCCTCCATCCATCCAGACCAGGTCTCATCCCTCCAACCATCCAGACCAGGTCTCATCCCTCCATCCAGACCAGGTCTCATCCATCCATCCAGACCAGGTCTCATCCATCCATCCAGACCAGGTCTCATCCCTCCATCCATCCAGACCAGGTCTCATCCCTCCCTCCATCCAGACCAGGTCTCATCCCTCCATCCAGACCAGGTTTCATCCCTCCCTCCATCCAGACCAGGTCTCATCCCTCCATCCATCCAGACCAGGTCTCATCCCTCCATCCATCCAGACCAGGTCTCATCCCTCCATCCAGACCAGGTCTCATCCCTCCATCCATCCAGACCAGGTCTCATCCCTCCATCCATCCAGACCAGGTCTCATCCCTCCATCCATCCAGACCAGGTCTCATCCCTCCATCCAGACCAGGTCTCATCCATCCATCCAGACCAGGTCTCATCCCTCCATCCATCCAGACCAGGTCTCATCCCTCCATCCATCCAGACCAGGTCTCATCCCTCCATCCATCCAGACCAGGTCTCATCCCTCCATCCATCCAGACCAGGTCTCATCCCTCCATCCATCCATCCAGACCAGGTCTCATCCCTCCATCCCTCCATCCAGACCAGGTCTCATCCCTCCATCCAGACCAGGTCTCATCCCTCCATCCATCCAGACCAGGTCTCATCCCTCCATCCAGACCAGGTCTCATCCCTCCATCCATCCAGACCAGGTCTCATCCCTCCATCCATCCAGACCAGGTCTCATCCCTCCATCCAGACCAGGTCTCATCCCTCCATCCATCCAGACCAGGTCTCATCCCTCCATCCATCCAGACCAGGTCTCATCCCTCCCTCCATCCAGACCAGGTCTCATCCCTCCATCCAGACCAGGTTTCATCCCTCCATCCATCCAGACCAGGTCTCATCCCTCCATCCAGACCAGGTCTCATCCCTCCATCCATCCAGACCAGGTCTCATCCCTCCATCCATCCAGACCAGGTCTCATCCCTCCCTCCATCCAGACCAGGTCTCATCCCTCCATCCAGACCAGGTTTCATCCCTCCATCCATCCAGACCAGGTCTCATCCCTCCATCCATCCAGACCAGGTCTCATCCCTCCATCCAGACCAGGTCTCATCCCTCCATCCATCCAGACCAGGTCTCATCCCTCCATCCATCCAGACCAGGTCTCATCCCTCCCTCCATCCAGACCAGGTCTCATCCCTCCATCCAGACCAGGTTTCATCCCTCCATCCATCCAGACCAGGTCTCATCCCTCCCTCCATCCAGACCAGGTCTCATCCCTCCATCCATCCTGACCAGGTCTCATCCCTCCATCCAGGAGTTGGAGGTCAGAGAGGAAGAGGAGTCATCACTTCATCTTCACTCGGTTTCTAACGCTGATGTTTTTTATTTCAAGAGTACTTGAATACTTTTACACATGCTGCTGATGTTTTTACATGTTGGATGTTACATGAATATTTCCATCTTCTCACTTCATTTTTACATCAACAACTTTGAAAACTGAAGGAATCAAATTAAAACAATCAGATAAATCAATCAAATATTGTACAAACTGGAAAAGTTGAATGTAAAATGGAAATGTTTAGATTTGAAGCTCAAACTTTCTTTCAGGGAAGAAACAAGATTCTAAGAATCTAAACGTGAAGTCAAACATGAAAACATTTAGAGACAGAATCAAGAATAAAACAAGAATAATGAGATAAAAATCTAATTCATGATCAAACATCAACAATCCAGTAAATGATTTAATGTTTAAATGTGAAAAAAGATCAAATAAAATACAATAAACCAAAAAATGTAAGATAAATGGTGATCATCTCCTTCTTCAGCATCATCATCTTCATCATGGAGACTCTGAGGAACCAGAACCAGAGTCCAAGTCCAGGATCCAACAGAGACAGTTTCTCTGAGCGGAGACTCTGGAGACTAAAGTGGACACAGAGACACTGAGGAACCAGAATCAGACCTGTACCAGAGTCCAAATCCAGCACAGAGAGGTCCAGAGAAGCTGGTGTTGAAGGTGTGGAGGTGGATCAGTCTGTCAGAGACAGAGACTTCATAGAAGGACAGAGTTCCAGCAGGAACGTCCACGTAAACTGCTGCTCTGTTAGAGTCTGAAGATGGAGATGAGGAGGTGGTGGGTGTTAGTCTCTTATTGTGAAGGACACTGTACTGATCACCTGGATCACAGTCCAGCCTCCAGGAATGATGGTTTCCTCCAAACTCACAGTCACCAGAGTCTGGACATGGAGATGAGGAGGTGATGGATGTTAGTCTTTTATTGTGATGGATGTTACTCTTTTATTGTGAAGGACACGGTACTGAAGACCTGGAGAACAGAACAGACTCCAGGAATGATGGTTTCCTCCAAACCAAGAGTCACCAGAGCCTCCTCTCCTGCTGATTCTTCTGTAACTCACTGATACAGAAACTCCTCCGCTCCACCGGACCTCCCAGTAACAGCGACCCGTCAGAACTTCATCTAAACAGCAGCTGAGGCCAGGAATCAAACCTGTCTGGATGATCAGGATACGACTGATCCTCCTCCACAAACATCATCTTCCTGTTGTCGTCAGACAGTTTGATGTATTTGTGGACTGTGTTTGTGTCGACGGTGAGTTGACAGGAATCTGATGGAGAGAACAAACAAGCAGCTGCAGTTATTATTGATCAGTTATTGATCACTGATGGACTCATGAAGGAGTGAAGATGGTTGAATAAAAACACACTTACACTTCCTCAGACCTGGTGTCAGCCATCGTTTTCCAGCAGGCTCCACCCTGGAAGGAGGAGGAGGAGGGTCAGACCAGATCCGTCTCTCTCAGGGGAGGGATGTTATTTAGAGGACCCTGGTCCTCTAAATAACATCCCACCCTGACAGGAGGACGGGGGTCAGGTCCAGCTCTCTCTCAGAAAGAAAGAAGTCGAAATGTGGAGAAAAAAGTCAAAATTTGGAGAAAAAAGACAAAATGTGGAGGAAAAAGTTGAAATGTGGAGAAAAAAGAGGGAATGACGGACACAATTTACCCTTGTCATTTATTTATTTAAAACGTTTTTTATTTACACAGTTTCAACACAATTTGAGACGGAAAATACATGTGAAATGTCACGCAGCTCCATCCGGGATTTAGACCGGGTGAACCTGCAGAAACCCAGCGGAGAATTACGCAGCTCCATCCGGGATTTAGACTGGGTGAACCTGCAGAAACCCAGCGGAGAATTACGCAGCTCCATCCGGGATTTAGAGCACCAGAACCTGCAGAAACCCAGCGTAGATGTACCCAGCTCCATCCGGTATTTAGAGCACCAGAACCTGCAGAAACCCAGCGGAGAATTACGCAGCTCCATCCGGGATTTAGACCGGGTGAACCTGCAGAAAACCAGCGGAGAATTACGCAGCTCCATCCGGGATTTAGACCGGGTGAACCTGCAGAAACCCAGCGGAGAATTACGCAGCTCCATCGGGGATTTAGACCGGGTGAACCTGCAGAAAACCAGCGGAGAATTACGCAGCTCCATCCGGGATTTAGACCAACTGATGCTGCAGAAAACCAGCGGAGAATTACGCAGCTCCATCCGGGATTTAGACCCGGTGAACCTGCAGAAAACCAGCGGAGAATTACGCAGCTCCATCCGGGATTTAGACCAACTGATGCTGCAGAAACCCAGCCGAGCATCCCGCAGCTCCTTCCGGGTTCCGCCCCCCCCCCGATCCCCGAGTTCCCGTCCCGCTGCAGCCTCCCGTCGTCCCGAGGAAAAAGTCAGCACTGCCAGCCACGTAGCCCCGCACCAGCCCCGCACCAGCCCCGCACGAGCCCCGCACCAGCCCCGCATGAGCCCCGCGGGTCCCCGCGGCTCCGGCCCCCGAGACAGAACCTCCACCCCGGCTCACCGGGAGCCGGCCAAACACCTCGCTCTCCGTGCGTGCCTTGGGAGCCCACGCTTAAGCCCCCCCACCATCCACGACTGAGCTTCTTTAAAGCCAGCTGCGCCCCAAAAGACTCCGCGGTCCTGGTACCATAGAGGATTTTTGGCCCGCACAGTGGAGCCCTCTGGTGGCCGAAAACAGTACTGCACCGGATTTGCTGGCCCGCGATTTGGCTCCATCTAGTGGCCGAAAAAAAGTACTACAAGTAATGAGATAAAAAAAATCTCATTTATGATCACACTAAAACCTTTGGTTTCAGAGAAGAAGTGATGAACTACTTTCACCGAGCTGAACTTCAATCATCAATCACATTTGATTCATAAAGCACCTTTCATCCGGGTACATGAAATACAAGGTGCTTTGACATTTTGATTGAAAAACAAGCAAGACCAAAAAATAAAAGCTGGGAGACCAATGCACCCTGACATACAATATAGAATGTATCAAATGTATAACAAGATCAAAGTTCAAGGATTAAGGCTAAAAAAGAATCAGTCCACAACAATAAAAAAAATAATAAAAAAACTTTATAAGAGATAGATAAATAAATAAAACAGATACCTTTAAAAAATGTTCCTCCGGTTACTCCGGTTCCTCCGGTTCCTCCGGTTACTCCGGTTACTCCGGTTCCTCCGGTTCCTCCGGTTCCTCCGGTTCCTCCGGTTCCTCCGGTTTCTTCTCCGGTTCGTTCGTTTTTTAAGCATACTCTTAAATTAGCAACCTGTGCCAGACCAGGTCTCATCCCTCCATCCATCCAGACCAGGTCTCATCCCTCCATCCATCCAGACCAGGTCTCATCCCTCCATCCATCCAGACCAGGTCTCATCCCTCCATCCATCCAGACCAGGTCTCATCCCTCCATCCATCCAGACCAGGTCTCATCCCTCCATCCATCCAGACCAGGTCTCATCCCTCCATCCATCCAGACCAGGTCTCATCCCTCCATCCATCCAGACCAGGTCTCATCCCTCCATCCAGACCAGGTCTCATCCCTCCATCCATCCAGACCAGGTCTCATCCCTCCCTCCATCCAGACCAGGTCTCATCCCTCCATCCAGACCAGGTCTCATCCCTCCATCCATCCACACCAGGTCTCATCCCTCCATCCACACCAGGTCTCATCCCTCCATCCAGACCAGGTCTCATCCCTCCATCCAGACCAGGTCTCATCCCTCCATCCATCCAGACCAGGTCTCATCCCTCCATCCATCCAGACCAGGTCTCATCCCTCCATCCATCCACACCAGGTCTCATCCCTCCAACCATCCAGACCAGGTCTCATCCCTCCATCCAGACCAGGTCTCATCCATCCATCCAGACCAGGTCTCATCCATCCATCCAGACCAGGTCTCATCCCTCCATCCATCCAGACCAGGTCTCATCCCTCCCTCCATCCAGACCAGGTCTCATCCATCCATCCAGACCAGGTCTCATCCCTCCAACCATCCAGACCAGGTCTCATCCCTCCATCCATCCAGACCAGGTCTCATCCATCCATCCAGACCAGGTCTCATCCCTCCAACCATCCAGACCAGGTCTCATCCCTCCATCCAGACCAGGTCTCATCCATCCATCCAGACCAGGTCTCATCCATCCATCCAGACCAGGTCTCATCCCTCCATCCATCCAGACCAGGTCTCATCCCTCCCTCCATCCAGACCAGGTCTCATCCCTCCATCCAGACCAGGTTTCATCCCTCCCTCCATCCAGACCAGGTCTCATCCCTCCATCCATCCAGACCAGGTCTCATCCCTCCATCCATCCAGACCAGGTCTCATCCCTCCATCCATCCAGACCAGGTCTCATCCCTCCATCCAGACCAGGTCTCATCCCTCCCTCCATCCAGACCAGGTCTCATCCCTCCATCCATCCAGACCAGGTCTCATCCCTCCATCCAGACCAGGTCTCATCCATCCATCCAGACCAGGTCTCATCCCTCCATCCATCCAGACCAGGTCTCATCCCTCCATCCATCCAGACCAGGTCTCATCCCTCCATCCATCCAGACCAGGTCTCATCCCTCCATCCATCCAGACCAGGTCTCATCCCTCCATCCATCCATCCAGACCAGGTCTCATCCCTCCATCCCTCCATCCAGACCAGGTCTCATCCCTCCATCCAGACCAGGTCTCATCCCTCCATCCATCCAGACCAGGTCTCATCCCTCCATCCAGACCAGGTCTCATCCCTCCATCCATCCAGACCAGGTCTCATCCCTCCATCCATCCAGACCAGGTCTCATCCCTCCATCCAGACCAGGTCTCATCCCTCCATCCATCCAGACCAGGTCTCATCCCTCCATCCATCCAGACCAGGTCTCATCCCTCCATCCATCCAGACCAGGTCTCATCCCTCCATCCATCCAGACCAGGTCTCATCCCTCCATCCATCCAGACCAGGTCTCATCCCTCCATCCATCCAGACCAGGTCTCATCCCTCCATCCATCCTGACCAGGTCTCATCCCTCCATCCATCCAGACCAGGTCTCATCCCTCCCTCCATCCAGACCAGGTCTCATCCCTCCATCCAGACCAGGTTTCATCCCTCCATCCATCCAGACCAGGTCTCATCCCTCCATCCATCCAGACCAGGTCTCATCCCTCCATCCATCCAGACCAGGTCTCATCCCTCCATCCAGACCAGGTTTCATCCCTCCATCCATCCAGACCAGGTCTCATCCCTCCATCCAGACCAGGTCTCATCCCTCCATCCATCCAGACCAGGTCTCATCCCTCCATCCATCCAGACCAGGTCTCATCCCTCCCTCCATCCAGACCAGGTCTCATCCCTCCATCCAGACCAGGTTTCATCCCTCCATCCATCCAGACCAGGTCTCATCCCTCCATCCATCCAGACCAGGTCTCATCCCTCCATCCATCCAGACCAGGTCTCATCCCTCCATCCATCCAGACCAGGTCTCATCCCTCCATCCATCCTGACCAGGTCTCATCCCTCCATCCAGGAGTTGGAGGTCAGAGAGGAAGAGGAGTCATCACTTCATCTTCACTCGGTTTCTAACGCTGATGTTTTTTATTTCAAGAGTACTTGAATACTTTTACACATGCTGCTGATGTTTTTACATGTTGGATGTTACATGAATATTTCCATCTTCTCACTTCATTTTTACATCAACAACTTTGAAAACTGAAGGAATCAAATTAAAACAATCAGATAAATCAATCAAATATTGTACAAACTGGAAAAGTTGAATGTAAAATGGAAATGTTTAGATTTGAAGCTCAAACTTTCTTTCAGGGAAGAAACAAGATTCTAAGAATCTAAACGTGAAGTCAAACATGAAAACATTTAGAGACAGAATCAAGAATAAAACAAGAATAATGAGATAAAAATCTAATTCATGATCAAACATCAACAATCCAGTAAATGATTTAATGTTTAAATGTGAAAAAAGATCAAATAAAATACAATAAACCAAAAAATGTAAGATAAATGGTGATCATCTCCTTCTTCAGCATCATCATCTTCATCATGGAGACTCTGAGGAACCAGAACCAGAGTCCAAGTCCAGGATCCAACAGAGACAGTTTCTCTGAGCGGAGACTCTGGAGACTAAAGTGGACACAGAGACACTGAGGAACCAGAATCAGACCTGTACCAGAGTCCAAATCCAGCACAGAGAGGTCCAGAGAAGCTGGTGTTGAAGGTGTGGAGGTGGATCAGTCTGTCAGAGACAGAGACTTCATAGAAGGACAGAGTTCCAGCAGGAACGTCCACGTAAACTGCTGCTCTGTTAGAGTCTGAAGATGGAGATGAGGAGGTGGTGGGTGTTAGTCTCTTATTGTGAAGGACACTGTACTGATCACCTGGATCACAGTCCAGCCTCCAGGAATGATGGTTTCCTCCAAACTCACAGTCACCAGAGTCTGGACATGGAGATGAGGAGGTGATGGATGTTAGTCTTTTATTGTGATGGATGTTACTCTTTTATTGTGAAGGACACGGTACTGAAGACCTGGAGAACAGAACAGACTCCAGGAATGATGGTTTCCTCCAAACCAAGAGTCACCAGAGCCTCCTCTCCTGCTGATTCTTCTGTAACTCACTGATACAGAAACTCCTCCGCTCCACCGGACCTCCCAGTAACAGCGACCCGTCAGAACTTCATCTAAACAGCAGCTGAGGCCAGGAATCAAACCTGTCTGGATGATCAGGATACGACTGATCCTCCTCCACAAACATCATCTTCCTGTTGTCGTCAGACAGTTTGATGTATTTGTGGACTGTGTTTGTGTCGACGGTGAGTTGACAGGAATCTGATGGAGAGAACAAACAAGCAGCTGCAGTTATTATTGATCAGTTATTGATCACTGATGGACTCATGAAGGAGTGAAGATGGTTGAATAAAAACACACTTACACTTCCTCAGACCTGGTGTCAGCCATCGTTTTCCAGCAGGCTCCACCCTGGAAGGAGGAGGAGGAGGGTCAGACCAGATCCGTCTCTCTCAGGGGAGGGATGTTATTTAGAGGACCCTGGTCCTCTAAATAACATCCCACCCTGACAGGAGGACGGGGGTCAGGTCCAGCTCTCTCTCAGAAAGAAAGAAGTCGAAATGTGGAGAAAAAAGTCAAAATTTGGAGAAAAAAGACAAAATGTGGAGATAAAAGTTGAAATGTGGAGAAAAAAGAGGGAATGACGGACACAATTTACCCTTGTCATTTATTTATTTAAAACGTTTTTTATTTACACAGTTTCAACACAATTTGAGACGGAAAATACATGTGAAATGTCACGCAGCTCCATCCGGGATTTAGACCGGGTGAACCTGCAGAAACCCAGCGGAGAATTACGCAGCTCCATCCGGGATTTAGACTGGGTGAACCTGCAGAAACCCAGCGGAGAATTACGCAGCTCCATCCGGGATTTAGAGCACCAGAACCTGCAGAAACCCAGCGTAGATGTACCCAGCTCCATCCGGTATTTAGAGCACCAGAACCTGCAGAAACCCAGCGGAGAATTACGCAGCTCCATCCGGGATTTAGACCGGGTGAACCTGCAGAAAACCAGCGGAGAATTACGCAGCTCCATCCGGGATTTAGACCGGGTGAACCTGCAGAAACCCAGCGGAGAATTACGCAGCTCCATCGGGGATTTAGACCGGGTGAACCTGCAGAAAACCAGCGGAGAATTACGCAGCTCCATCCGGGATTTAGACCAACTGATGCTGCAGAAAACCAGCGGAGAATTACGCAGCTCCATCCGGGATTTAGACCCGGTGAACCTGCAGAAAACCAGCGGAGAATTACGCAGCTCCATCCGGGATTTAGACCAACTGATGCTGCAGAAACCCAGCCGAGCATCCCGCAGCTCCTTCCGGGTTCCGCCCCCCCCCCGATCCCCGAGTTCCCGTCCCGCTGCAGCCTCCCGTCGTCCCGAGGAAAAAGTCAGCACTGCCAGCCACGTAGCCCCGCACCAGCCCCGCACCAGCCCCGCACGAGCCCCGCACCAGCCCCGCATGAGCCCCGCGGGTCCCCGCGGCTCCGGCCCCCGAGACAGAACCTCCACCCCGGCTCACCGGGAGCCGGCCAAACACCTCGCTCTCCGTGCGTGCCTTGGGAGCCCACGCTTAAGCCCCCCCACCATCCACGACTGAGCTTCTTTAAAGCCAGCTGCGCCCCAAAAGACTCCGCGGTCCTGGTACCATAGAGGATTTTTGGCCCGCACAGTGGAGCCCTCTGGTGGCCGAAAACAGTACTGCACCGGATTTGCTGGCCCGCGATTTGGCTCCATCTAGTGGCCGAAAAAAAGTACTACAAGTAATGAGATAAAAAAAATCTCATTTATGATCACACTAAAACCTTTGGTTTCAGAGAAGAAGTGATGAACTACTTTCACCGAGCTGAACTTCAATCATCAATCACATTTGATTCATAAAGCACCTTTCATCCGGGTACATGAAATACAAGGTGCTTTGACATTTTGATTGAAAAACAAGCAAGACCAAAAAATAAAAGCTGGGAGACCAATGCACCCTGACATACAATATAGAATGTATCAAATGTATAACAAGATCAAAGTTCAAGGATTAAGGCTAAAAAAGAATCAGTCCACAACAATAAAAAAAATAATAAAAAAACTTTATAAGAGATAGATAAATAAATAAAACAGATACCTTTAAAAAATGTTCCTCCGGTTACTCCGGTTCCTCCGGTTCCTCCGGTTACTCCGGTTACTCCGGTTCCTCCGGTTCCTCCGGTTCCTCCGGTTCCTCCGGTTCCTCCGGTTTCTTCTCCGGTTCGTTCGTTTTTTAAGCATACTCTTAAATTAGCAACCTGTGCCAGACCAGGTCTCATCCCTCCATCCATCCAGACCAGGTCTCATCCCTCCATCCATCCAGACCAGGTCTCATCCCTCCATCCATCCAGACCAGGTCTCATCCCTCCATCCATCCAGACCAGGTCTCATCCCTCCATCCATCCAGACCAGGTCTCATCCCTCCATCCATCCAGACCAGGTCTCATCCCTCCATCCATCCAGACCAGGTCTCATCCCTCCATCCATCCAGACCAGGTCTCATCCCTCCATCCAGACCAGGTCTCATCCCTCCATCCATCCAGACCAGGTCTCATCCCTCCCTCCATCCAGACCAGGTCTCATCCCTCCATCCAGACCAGGTCTCATCCCTCCATCCATCCACACCAGGTCTCATCCCTCCATCCACACCAGGTCTCATCCCTCCATCCAGACCAGGTCTCATCCCTCCATCCAGACCAGGTCTCATCCCTCCATCCATCCAGACCAGGTCTCATCCCTCCATCCATCCAGACCAGGTCTCATCCCTCCATCCATCCACACCAGGTCTCATCCCTCCAACCATCCAGACCAGGTCTCATCCCTCCATCCAGACCAGGTCTCATCCATCCATCCAGACCAGGTCTCATCCATCCATCCAGACCAGGTCTCATCCCTCCATCCATCCAGACCAGGTCTCATCCCTCCCTCCATCCAGACCAGGTCTCATCCATCCATCCAGACCAGGTCTCATCCCTCCAACCATCCAGACCAGGTCTCATCCCTCCATCCAGACCAGGTCTCATCCATCCATCCAGACCAGGTCTCATCCATCCATCCAGACCAGGTCTCATCCCTCCATCCATCCAGACCAGGTCTCATCCCTCCCTCCATCCAGACCAGGTCTCATCCCTCCATCCAGACCAGGTTTCATCCCTCCCTCCATCCAGACCAGGTCTCATCCCTCCATCCATCCAGACCAGGTCTCATCCCTCCATCCATCCAGACCAGGTCTCATCCCTCCATCCATCCAGACCAGGTCTCATCCCTCCATCCAGACCAGGTCTCATCCCTCCCTCCATCCAGACCAGGTCTCATCCCTCCATCCATCCAGACCAGGTCTCATCCCTCCATCCAGACCAGGTCTCATCCATCCATCCAGACCAGGTCTCATCCCTCCATCCATCCAGACCAGGTCTCATCCCTCCATCCATCCAGACCAGGTCTCATCCCTCCATCCATCCAGACCAGGTCTCATCCCTCCATCCATCCAGACCAGGTCTCATCCCTCCATCCATCCATCCAGACCAGGTCTCATCCCTCCATCCCTCCATCCAGACCAGGTCTCATCCCTCCATCCAGACCAGGTCTCATCCCTCCATCCATCCAGACCAGGTCTCATCCCTCCATCCAGACCAGGTCTCATCCCTCCATCCATCCAGACCAGGTCTCATCCCTCCATCCATCCAGACCAGGTCTCATCCCTCCATCCAGACCAGGTCTCATCCCTCCATCCATCCAGACCAGGTCTCATCCCTCCATCCATCCAGACCAGGTCTCATCCCTCCATCCATCCAGACCAGGTCTCATCCCTCCATCCATCCAGACCAGGTCTCATCCCTCCATCCATCCAGACCAGGTCTCATCCCTCCATCCATCCAGACCAGGTCTCATCCCTCCATCCATCCTGACCAGGTCTCATCCCTCCATCCATCCAGACCAGGTCTCATCCCTCCCTCCATCCAGACCAGGTCTCATCCCTCCATCCAGACCAGGTTTCATCCCTCCATCCATCCAGACCAGGTCTCATCCCTCCATCCATCCAGACCAGGTCTCATCCCTCCATCCATCCAGACCAGGTCTCATCCCTCCATCCAGACCAGGTTTCATCCCTCCATCCATCCAGACCAGGTCTCATCCCTCCATCCAGACCAGGTCTCATCCCTCCATCCATCCAGACCAGGTCTCATCCCTCCATCCATCCAGACCAGGTCTCATCCCTCCCTCCATCCAGACCAGGTCTCATCCCTCCATCCAGACCAGGTTTCATCCCTCCATCCATCCAGACCAGGTCTCATCCCTCCATCCATCCAGACCAGGTCTCATCCCTCCATCCATCCAGACCAGGTCTCATCCCTCCATCCATCCAGACCAGGTCTCATCCCTCCATCCATCCTGACCAGGTCTCATCCCTCCATCCAGGAGTTGGAGGTCAGAGAGGAAGAGGAGTCATCACTTCATCTTCACTCGGTTTCTAACGCTGATGTTTTTTATTTCAAGAGTACTTGAATACTTTTACACATGCTGCTGATGTTTTTACATGTTGGATGTTACATGAATATTTCCATCTTCTCACTTCATTTTTACATCAACAACTTTGAAAACTGAAGGAATCAAATTAAAACAATCAGATAAATCAATCAAATATTGTACAAACTGGAAAAGTTGAATGTAAAATGGAAATGTTTAGATTTGAAGCTCAAACTTTCTTTCAGGGAAGAAACAAGATTCTAAGAATCTAAACGTGAAGTCAAACATGAAAACATTTAGAGACAGAATCAAGAATAAAACAAGAATAATGAGATAAAAATCTAATTCATGATCAAACATCAACAATCCAGTAAATGATTTAATGTTTAAATGTGAAAAAAGATCAAATAAAATACAATAAACCAAAAAATGTAAGATAAATGGTGATCATCTCCTTCTTCAGCATCATCATCTTCATCATGGAGACTCTGAGGAACCAGAACCAGAGTCCAAGTCCAGGATCCAACAGAGACAGTTTCTCTGAGCGGAGACTCTGGAGACTAAAGTGGACACAGAGACACTGAGGAACCAGAATCAGACCTGTACCAGAGTCCAAATCCAGCACAGAGAGGTCCAGAGAAGCTGGTGTTGAAGGTGTGGAGGTGGATCAGTCTGTCAGAGACAGAGACTTCATAGAAGGACAGAGTTCCAGCAGGAACGTCCACGTAAACTGCTGCTCTGTTAGAGTCTGAAGATGGAGATGAGGAGGTGGTGGGTGTTAGTCTCTTATTGTGAAGGACACTGTACTGATCACCTGGATCACAGTCCAGCCTCCAGGAATGATGGTTTCCTCCAAACTCACAGTCACCAGAGTCTGGACATGGAGATGAGGAGGTGATGGATGTTAGTCTTTTATTGTGATGGATGTTACTCTTTTATTGTGAAGGACACGGTACTGAAGACCTGGAGAACAGAACAGACTCCAGGAATGATGGTTTCCTCCAAACCAAGAGTCACCAGAGCCTCCTCTCCTGCTGATTCTTCTGTAACTCACTGATACAGAAACTCCTCCGCTCCACCGGACCTCCCAGTAACAGCGACCCGTCAGAACTTCATCTAAACAGCAGCTGAGGCCAGGAATCAAACCTGTCTGGATGATCAGGATACGACTGATCCTCCTCCACAAACATCATCTTCCTGTTGTCGTCAGACAGTTTGATGTATTTGTGGACTGTGTTTGTGTCGACGGTGAGTTGACAGGAATCTGATGGAGAGAACAAACAAGCAGCTGCAGTTATTATTGATCAGTTATTGATCACTGATGGACTCATGAAGGAGTGAAGATGGTTGAATAAAAACACACTTACACTTCCTCAGACCTGGTGTCAGCCATCGTTTTCCAGCAGGCTCCACCCTGGAAGGAGGAGGAGGAGGGTCAGACCAGATCCGTCTCTCTCAGGGGAGGGATGTTATTTAGAGGACCCTGGTCCTCTAAATAACATCCCACCCTGACAGGAGGACGGGGGTCAGGTCCAGCTCTCTCTCAGAAAGAAAGAAGTCGAAATGTGGAGAAAAAAGTCAAAATTTGGAGAAAAAAGACAAAATGTGGAGATAAAAGTTGAAATGTGGAGAAAAAAGAGGGAATGACGGACACAATTTACCCTTGTCATTTATTTATTTAAAACGTTTTTTATTTACACAGTTTCAACACAATTTGAGACGGAAAATACATGTGAAATGTCACGCAGCTCCATCCGGGATTTAGACCGGGTGAACCTGCAGAAACCCAGCGGAGAATTACGCAGCTCCATCCGGGATTTAGACTGGGTGAACCTGCAGAAACCCAGCGGAGAATTACGCAGCTCCATCCGGGATTTAGAGCACCAGAACCTGCAGAAACCCAGCGTAGATGTACCCAGCTCCATCCGGTATTTAGAGCACCAGAACCTGCAGAAACCCAGCGGAGAATTACGCAGCTCCATCCGGGATTTAGACCGGGTGAACCTGCAGAAAACCAGCGGAGAATTACGCAGCTCCATCCGGGATTTAGACCGGGTGAACCTGCAGAAACCCAGCGGAGAATTACGCAGCTCCATCGGGGATTTAGACCGGGTGAACCTGCAGAAAACCAGCGGAGAATTACGCAGCTCCATCCGGGATTTAGACCAACTGATGCTGCAGAAAACCAGCGGAGAATTACGCAGCTCCATCCGGGATTTAGACCCGGTGAACCTGCAGAAAACCAGCGGAGAATTACGCAGCTCCATCCGGGATTTAGACCAACTGATGCTGCAGAAACCCAGCCGAGCATCCCGCAGCTCCTTCCGGGTTCCGCCCCCCCCCCGATCCCCGAGTTCCCGTCCCGCTGCAGCCTCCCGTCGTCCCGAGGAAAAAGTCAGCACTGCCAGCCACGTAGCCCCGCACCAGCCCCGCACCAGCCCCGCACGAGCCCCGCACCAGCCCCGCATGAGCCCCGCGGGTCCCCGCGGCTCCGGCCCCCGAGACAGAACCTCCACCCCGGCTCACCGGGAGCCGGCCAAACACCTCGCTCTCCGTGCGTGCCTTGGGAGCCCACGCTTAAGCCCCCCCACCATCCACGACTGAGCTTCTTTAAAGCCAGCTGCGCCCCAAAAGACTCCGCGGTCCTGGTACCATAGAGGATTTTTGGCCCGCACAGTGGAGCCCTCTGGTGGCCGAAAACAGTACTGCACCGGATTTGCTGGCCCGCGATTTGGCTCCATCTAGTGGCCGAAAAAAAGTACTACAAGTAATGAGATAAAAAAAATCTCATTTATGATCACACTAAAACCTTTGGTTTCAGAGAAGAAGTGATGAACTACTTTCACCGAGCTGAACTTCAATCATCAATCACATTTGATTCATAAAGCACCTTTCATCCGGGTACATGAAATACAAGGTGCTTTGACATTTTGATTGAAAAACAAGCAAGACCAAAAAATAAAAGCTGGGAGACCAATGCACCCTGACATACAATATAGAATGTATCAAATGTATAACAAGATCAAAGTTCAAGGATTAAGGCTAAAAAAGAATCAGTCCACAACAATAAAAAAAATAATAAAAAAACTTTATAAGAGATAGATAAATAAATAAAACAGATACCTTTAAAAAATGTTCCTCCGGTTACTCCGGTTCCTCCGGTTCCTCCGGTTACTCCGGTTACTCCGGTTCCTCCGGTTCCTCCGGTTCCTCCGGTTCCTCCGGTTCCTCCGGTTTCTTCTCCGGTTCGTTCGTTTTTTAAGCATACTCTTAAATTAGCAACCTGTGCCAGACCAGGTCTCATCCCTCCATCCATCCAGACCAGGTCTCATCCCTCCATCCATCCAGACCAGGTCTCATCCCTCCCTCCATCCAGACCAGGTCTCATCCCTCCATCCATCCAGACCAGGTCTCATCCCTCCATCCATCCAGACCAGGTCTCATCCCTCCATCCATCCAGACCAGGTCTCATCCCTCCATCCAGACCAGGTCTCATCCCTCCATCCATCCAGACCAGGTCTCATCCCTCCCTCCATCCAGACCAGGTCTCATCCCTCCATCCAGACCAGGTCTCATCCCTCCATCCATCCACACCAGGTCTCATCCCTCCATCCACACCAGGTCTCATCCCTCCATCCAGACCAGGTCTCATCCCTCCATCCAGACCAGGTCTCATCCCTCCATCCATCCAGACCAGGTCTCATCCCTCCATCCATCCAGACCAGGTCTCATCCCTCCATCCATCCACACCAGGTCTCATCCCTCCAACCATCCAGACCAGGTCTCATCCCTCCATCCAGACCAGGTCTCATCCATCCATCCAGACCAGGTCTCATCCATCCATCCAGACCAGGTCTCATCCCTCCATCCATCCAGACCAGGTCTCATCCCTCCCTCCATCCAGACCAGGTCTCATCCATCCATCCAGACCAGGTCTCATCCCTCCATCCATCCAGACCAGGTCTCATCCCTCCAACCATCCAGACCAGGTCTCATCCCTCCATCCAGACCAGGTCTCATCCATCCATCCAGACCAGGTCTCATCCATCCATCCAGACCAGGTCTCATCCCTCCATCCATCCAGACCAGGTCTCATCCCTCCCTCCATCCAGACCAGGTCTCATCCCTCCATCCAGACCAGGTTTCATCCCTCCCTCCATCCAGACCA
Organism: Cololabis saira; assembly: GCF_033807715.1. Lineage (NCBI taxonomy): Eukaryota > Metazoa > Chordata > Actinopteri > Beloniformes > Belonidae > Cololabis > Cololabis saira. Next base: position 18,098 of record NW_026906308.1, on the reverse strand, counting down.
GGTCTCATCCCTCCATCCATCCAGACCAGGTCTCATCCCTCCATCCATCCAGACCAGGTCTCATCCCTCCATCCATCCAGACCAGGTCTCATCCCTCCATCCAGACCAGGTCTCATCCCTCCCTCCATCCAGACCAGGTCTCATCCCTCCATCCATCCAGACCAGGTCTCATCCCTCCATCCAGACCAGGTCTCATCCATCCATCCAGACCAGGTCTCATCCCTCCATCCATCCAGACCAGGTCTCATCCCTCCATCCATCCAGACCAGGTCTCATCCCTCCATCCATCCAGACCAGGTCTCATCCCTCCATCCATCCAGACCAGGTCTCATCCCTCCATCCATCCATCCAGACCAGGTCTCATCCCTCCATCCCTCCATCCAGACCAGGTCTCATCCCTCCATCCAGACCAGGTCTCATCCCTCCATCCATCCAGACCAGGTCTCATCCCTCCATCCAGACCAGGTCTCATCCCTCCATCCATCCAGACCAGGTCTCATCCCTCCATCCATCCAGACCAGGTCTCATCCCTCCATCCAGACCAGGTCTCATCCCTCCATCCATCCAGACCAGGTCTCATCCCTCCATCCATCCAGACCAGGTCTCATCCCTCCCTCCATCCAGACCAGGTCTCATCCCTCCATCCAGACCAGGTTTCATCCCTCCATCCATCCAGACCAGGTCTCATCCCTCCATCCAGACCAGGTCTCATCCCTCCATCCATCCAGACCAGGTCTCATCCCTCCATCCATCCAGACCAGGTCTCATCCCTCCCTCCATCCAGACCAGGTCTCATCCCTCCATCCAGACCAGGTTTCATCCCTCCATCCATCCAGACCAGGTCTCATCCCTCCATCCATCCAGACCAGGTCTCATCCCTCCATCCATCCAGACCAGGTCTCATCCCTCCATCCATCCAGACCAGGTCTCATCCCTCCATCCATCCTGACCAGGTCTCATCCCTCCATCCAGGAGTTGGAGGTCAGAGAGGAAGAGGAGTCATCACTTCATCTTCACTCGGTTTCTAACGCTGATGTTTTTTATTTCAAGAGTACTTGAATACTTTTACACATGCTGCTGATGTTTTTACATGTTGGATGTTACATGAATATTTCCATCTTCTCACTTCATTTTTACATCAACAACTTTGAAAACTGAAGGAATCAAATTAAAACAATCAGATAAATCCATCAAATATTGTACAAACTGGAAAAGTTGAATGTAAAATGGAAATGTTTAGATTTGAAGCTCAAACTTTCTTTCAGGGAAGAAACAAGATTCTAAGAATCTAAACGTGAAGTCAAACATGAAAACATTTAGAGACAGAATCAAGAATAAAACAAGAATAATGAGATAAAAATCTAATTCATGATCAAACATCAACAATCCAGTAAATGATTTAATGTTTAAATGTGAAAAAAGATCAAATAAAATACAATAAACCAAAAAATGTAAGATAAATGGTGATCATCTCCTTCTTCAGCATCATCATCTTCATCATGGAGACTCTGAGGAACCAGAACCAGAGTCCAAGTCCAGGATCCAACAGAGACAGTTTCTCTGAGCGGAGACTCTGGAGACTAAAGTGGACACAGAGACACTGAGGAACCAGAATCAGACCTGTACCAGAGTCCAAATCCAGCACAGAGAGGTCCAGAGAAGCTGGTGTTGAAGGTGTGGAGGTGGATCAGTCTGTCAGAGACAGAGACTTCATAGAAGGACAGAGTTCCAGCAGGAACGTCCACGTAAACTGCTGCTCTGTTAGAGTCTGAAGATGGAGATGAGGAGGTGGTGGGTGTTAGTCTCTTATTGTGAAGGACACTGTACTGATCACCTGGATCACAGTCCAGCCTCCAGGAATGATGGTTTCCTCCAAACTCACAGTCACCAGAGTCTGGACATGGAGATGAGGAGGTGATGGATGTTAGTCTTTTATTGTGATGGATGTTACTCTTTTATTGTGAAGGACACGGTACTGAAGACCTGGAGAACAGAACAGACTCCAGGAATGATGGTTTCCTCCAAACCAAGAGTCACCAGAGCCTCCTCTCCTGCTGATTCTTCTGTAACTCACTGATACAGAAACTCCTCCGCTCCACCGGACCTCCCAGTAACAGCGACCCGTCAGAACTTCATCTAAACAGCAGCTGAGGCCAGGAATCAAACCTGTCTGGATGATCAGGATACGACTGATCCTCCTCCACAAACATCATCTTCCTGTTGTCGTCAGACAGTTTGATGTATTTGTGGACTGTGTTTGTGTCGACGGTGAGTTGACAGGAATCTGATGGAGAGAACAAACAAGCAGCTGCAGTTATTATTGATCAGTTATTGATCACTGATGGACTCATGAAGGAGTGAAGATGGTTGAATAAAAACACACTTACACTTCCTCAGACCTGGTGTCAGCCATCGTTTTCCAGCAGGCTCCACCCTGGAAGGAGGAGGAGGAGGGTCAGACCAGATCCGTCTCTCTCAGGGGAGGGATGTTATTTAGAGGACCCTGGTCCTCTAAATAACATCCCACCCTGACAGGAGGACGGGGGTCAGGTCCAGCTCTCTCTCAGAAAGAAAGAAGTCGAAATGTGGAGAAAAAAGTCAAAATTTGGAGAAAAAAGACAAAATGTGGAGATAAAAGTTGAAATGTGGAGAAAAAAGAGGGAATGACGGACACAATTTACCCTTGTCATTTATTTATTTAAAACGTTTTTTATTTACACAGTTTCAACACAATTTGAGACGGAAAATACATGTGAAATGTCACGCAGCTCCATCCGGGATTTAGACCGGGTGAACCTGCAGAAACCCAGCGGAGAATTACGCAGCTCCATCCGGGATTTAGACTGGGTGAACCTGCAGAAACCCAGCGGAGAATTACGCAGCTCCATCCGGGATTTAGAGCACCAGAACCTGCAGAAACCCAGCGTAGATGTACCCAGCTCCATCCGGTATTTAGAGCACCAGAACCTGCAGAAACCCAGCGGAGAATTACGCAGCTCCATCCGGGATTTAGACCGGGTGAACCTGCAGAAAACCAGCGGAGAATTACGCAGCTCCATCCGGGATTTAGACCGGGTGAACCTGCAGAAACCCAGCGGAGAATTACGCAGCTCCATCGGGGATTTAGACCGGGTGAACCTGCAGAAAACCAGCGGAGAATTACGCAGCTCCATCCGGGATTTAGACCAACTGATGCTGCAGAAAACCAGCGGAGAATTACGCAGCTCCATCCGGGATTTAGACCCGGTGAACCTGCAGAAAACCAGCGGAGAATTACGCAGCTCCATCCGGGATTTAGACCAACTGATGCTGCAGAAACCCAGCCGAGCATCCCGCAGCTCCTTCCGGGTTCCGCCCCCCCCCCGATCCCCGAGTTCCCGTCCCGCTGCAGCCTCCCGTCGTCCCGAGGAAAAAGTCAGCACTGCCAGCCACGTAGCCCCGCACCAGCCCCGCACCAGCCCCGCACGAGCCCCGCACCAGCCCCGCATGAGCCCCGCGGGTCCCCGCGGCTCCGGCCCCCGAGACAGAACCTCCACCCCGGCTCACCGGGAGCCGGCCAAACACCTCGCTCTCCGTGCGTGCCTTGGGAGCCCACGCTTAAGCCCCCCCACCATCCACGACTGAGCTTCTTTAAAGCCAGCTGCGCCCCAAAAGACTCCGCGGTCCTGGTACCATAGAGGATTTTTGGCCCGCACAGTGGAGCCCTCTGGTGGCCGAAAACAGTACTGCACCGGATTTGCTGGCCCGCGATTTGGCTCCATCTAGTGGCCGAAAAAAAGTACTACAAGTAATGAGATAAAAAAAATCTCATTTATGATCACACTAAAACCTTTGGTTTCAGAGAAGAAGTGATGAACTACTTTCACCGAGCTGAACTTCAATCATCAATCACATTTGATTCATAAAGCACCTTTCATCCGGGTACATGAAATACAAGGTGCTTTGACATTTTGATTGAAAAACAAGCAAGACCAAAAAATAAAAGCTGGGAGACCAATGCACCCTGACATACAATATAGAATGTATCAAATGTATAACAAGATCAAAGTTCAAGGATTAAGGCTAAAAAAGAATCAGTCCACAACAATAAAAAAAATAATAAAAAAACTTTATAAGAGATAGATAAATAAATAAAACAGATACCTTTAAAAAATGTTCCTCCGGTTACTCCGGTTCCTCCGGTTCCTCCGGTTACTCCGGTTACTCCGGTTCCTCCGGTTCCTCCGGTTCCTCCGGTTCCTCCGGTTCCTCCGGTTTCTTCTCCGGTTCGTTCGTTTTTTAAGCATACTCTTAAATTAGCAACCTGTGCCAGACCAGGTCTCATCCCTCCATCCATCCAGACCAGGTCTCATCCCTCCATCCATCCAGACCAGGTCTCATCCCTCCATCCATCCAGACCAGGTCTCATCCCTCCCTCCATCCAGACCAGGTCTCATCCCTCCATCCATCCAGACCAGGTCTCATCCCTCCATCCATCCAGACCAGGTCTCATCCCTCCATCCATCCAGACCAGGTCTCATCCCTCCATCCAGACCAGGTCTCATCCCTCCATCCATCCAGACCAGGTCTCATCCCTCCATCCATCCAGACCAGGTCTCATCCCTCCCTCCATCCAGACCAGGTCTCATCCCTCCATCCAGACCAGGTCTCATCCCTCCATCCATCCACACCAGGTCTCATCCCTCCATCCACACCAGGTCTCATCCCTCCATCCAGACCAGGTCTCATCCCTCCATCCAGACCAGGTCTCATCCCTCCATCCATCCAGACCAGGTCTCATCCCTCCATCCATCCAGACCAGGTCTCATCCCTCCATCCATCCACACCAGGTCTCATCCCTCCAACCATCCAGACCAGGTCTCATCCCTCCATCCAGACCAGGTCTCATCCATCCATCCAGACCAGGTCTCATCCATCCATCCAGACCAGGTCTCATCCCTCCATCCATCCAGACCAGGTCTCATCCCTCCATCCATCCAGACCAGGTCTCATCCCTCCATCCATCCAGACCAGGTCTCATCCATCCATCCATCCAGACCAGGTCTCATCCATCCATCCAGACCAGGTCTCATCCCTCCATCCATCCAGACCAGGTCTCATCCCTCCAACCATCCAGACCAGGTCTCATCCCTCCATCCAGACCAGGTCTCATCCATCCATCCAGACCAGGTCTCATCCATCCATCCAGACCAGGTCTCATCCCTCCATCCATCCAGACCAGGTCTCATCCCTCCCTCCATCCAGACCAGGTCTCATCCCTCCATCCAGACCAGGTTTCATCCCTCCCTCCATCCAGACCAGGTCTCATCCCTCCATCCATCCAGACCAGGTCTCATCCCTCCATCCATCCAGACCAGGTCTCATCCCTCCATCCATCCAGACCAGGTCTCATCCCTCCATCCAGACCAGGTCTCATCCCTCCATCCATCCAGACCAGGTCTCATCCCTCCATCCATCCAGACCAGGTCTCATCCCTCCATCCATCCAGACCAGGTCTCATCCCTCCATCCAGACCAGGTCTCATCCATCCATCCAGACCAGGTCTCATCCCTCCATCCATCCAGACCAGGTCTCATCCCTCCATCCATCCAGACCAGGTCTCATCCCTCCATCCATCCAGACCAGGTCTCATCCCTCCATCCATCCAGACCAGGTCTCATCCCTCCATCCATCCAGACCAGGTCTCATCCCTCCATCCATCCATCCAGACCAGGTCTCATCCCTCCATCCCTCCATCCAGACCAGGTCTCATCCCTCCATCCAGACCAGGTCTCATCCCTCCATCCATCCAGACCAGGTCTCATCCCTCCATCCAGACCAGGTCTCATCCCTCCATCCATCCAGACCAGGTCTCATCCCTCCATCCATCCAGACCAGGTCTCATCCCTCCATCCAGACCAGGTCTCATCCCTCCATCCATCCAGACCAGGTCTCATCCCTCCATCCATCCAGACCAGGTCTCATCCCTCCCTCCATCCAGACCAGGTCTCATCCCTCCATCCAGACCAGGTTTCATCCCTCCATCCATCCAGACCAGGTCTCATCCCTCCATCCAGACCAGGTCTCATCCCTCCATCCATCCAGACCAGGTCTCATCCCTCCATCCATCCAGACCAGGTCTCATCCCTCCCTCCATCCAGACCAGGTCTCATCCCTCCATCCAGACCAGGTTTCATCCCTCCATCCATCCAGACCAGGTCTCATCCCTCCATCCATCCAGACCAGGTCTCATCCCTCCATCCATCCAGACCAGGTCTCATCCCTCCATCCATCCAGACCAGGTCTCATCCCTCCATCCATCCTGACCAGGTCTCATCCCTCCATCCAGGAGTTGGAGGTCAGAGAGGAAGAGGAGTCATCACTTCATCTTCACTCGGTTTCTAACGCTGATGTTTTTTATTTCAAGAGTACTTGAATACTTTTACACATGCTGCTGATGTTTTTACATGTTGGATGTTACATGAATATTTCCATCTTCTCACTTCATTTTTACATCAACAACTTTGAAAACTGAAGGAATCAAATTAAAACAATCAGATAAATCAATCAAATATTGTACAAACTGGAAAAGTTGAATGTAAAATGGAAATGTTTAGATTTGAAGCTCAAACTTTCTTTCAGGGAAGAAACAAGATTCTAAGAATCTAAACGTGAAGTCAAACATGAAAACATTTAGAGACAGAATCAAGAATAAAACAAGAATAATGAGATAAAAATCTAATTCATGATCAAACATCAACAATCCAGTAAATGATTTAATGTTTAAATGTGAAAAAAGATCAAATAAAATACAATAAACCAAAAAATGTAAGATAAATGGTGATCATCTCCTTCTTCAGCATCATCATCTTCATCATGGAGACTCTGAGGAACCAGAACCAGAGTCCAAGTCCAGGATCCAACAGAGACAGTTTCTCTGAGCGGAGACTCTGGAGACTAAAGTGGACACAGAGACACTGAGGAACCAGAATCAGACCTGTACCAGAGTCCAAATCCAGCACAGAGAGGTCCAGAGAAGCTGGTGTTGAAGGTGTGGAGGTGGATCAGTCTGTCAGAGACAGAGACTTCATAGAAGGACAGAGTTCCAGCAGGAACGTCCACGTAAACTGCTGCTCTGTTAGAGTCTGAAGATGGAGATGAGGAGGTGGTGGGTGTTAGTCTCTTATTGTGAAGGACACTGTACTGATCACCTGGATCACAGTCCAGCCTCCAGGAATGATGGTTTCCTCCAAACTCACAGTCACCAGAGTCTGGACATGGAGATGAGGAGGTGATGGATGTTAGTCTTTTATTGTGATGGATGTTACTCTTTTATTGTGAAGGACACGGTACTGAAGACCTGGAGAACAGAACAGACTCCAGGAATGATGGTTTCCTCCAAACCAAGAGTCACCAGAGCCTCCTCTCCTGCTGATTCTTCTGTAACTCACTGATACAGAAACTCCTCCGCTCCACCGGACCTCCCAGTAACAGCGACCCGTCAGAACTTCATCTAAACAGCAGCTGAGGCCAGGAATCAAACCTGTCTGGATGATCAGGATACGACTGATCCTCCTCCACAAACATCATCTTCCTGTTGTCGTCAGACAGTTTGATGTATTTGTGGACTGTGTTTGTGTCGACGGTGAGTTGACAGGAATCTGATGGAGAGAACAAACAAGCAGCTGCAGTTATTATTGATCAGTTATTGATCACTGATGGACTCATGAAGGAGTGAAGATGGTTGAATAAAAACACACTTACACTTCCTCAGACCTGGTGTCAGCCATCGTTTTCCAGCAGGCTCCACCCTGGAAGGAGGAGGAGGAGGGTCAGACCAGATCCGTCTCTCTCAGGGGAGGGATGTTATTTAGAGGACCCTGGTCCTCTAAATAACATCCCACCCTGACAGGAGGACGGGGGTCAGGTCCAGCTCTCTCTCAGAAAGAAAGAAGTCGAAATGTGGAGAAAAAAGTCAAAATTTGGAGAAAAAAGACAAAATGTGGAGGAAAAAGTTGAAATGTGGAGAAAAAAGAGGGAATGACGGACACAATTTACCCTTGTCATTTATTTATTTAAAACGTTTTTTATTTACACAGTTTCAACACAATTTGAGACGGAAAATACATGTGAAATGTCACGCAGCTCCATCCGGGATTTAGACCGGGTGAACCTGCAGAAACCCAGCGGAGAATTACGCAGCTCCATCCGGGATTTAGACTGGGTGAACCTGCAGAAACCCAGCGGAGAATTACGCAGCTCCATCCGGGATTTAGAGCACCAGAACCTGCAGAAACCCAGCGTAGATGTACCCAGCTCCATCCGGTATTTAGAGCACCAGAACCTGCAGAAACCCAGCGGAGAATTACGCAGCTCCATCCGGGATTTAGACCGGGTGAACCTGCAGAAAACCAGCGGAGAATTACGCAGCTCCATCCGGGATTTAGACCGGGTGAACCTGCAGAAACCCAGCGGAGAATTACGCAGCTCCATCGGGGATTTAGACCGGGTGAACCTGCAGAAAACCAGCGGAGAATTACGCAGCTCCATCCGGGATTTAGACCAACTGATGCTGCAGAAAACCAGCGGAGAATTACGCAGCTCCATCCGGGATTTAGACCCGGTGAACCTGCAGAAAACCAGCGGAGAATTACGCAGCTCCATCCGGGATTTAGACCAACTGATGCTGCAGAAACCCAGCCGAGCATCCCGCAGCTCCTTCCGGGTTCCGCCCCCCCCCCGATCCCCGAGTTCCCGTCCCGCTGCAGCCTCCCGTCGTCCCGAGGAAAAAGTCAGCACTGCCAGCCACGTAGCCCCGCACCAGCCCCGCACCAGCCCCGCACGAGCCCCGCACCAGCCCCGCATGAGCCCCGCGGGTCCCCGCGGCTCCGGCCCCCGAGACAGAACCTCCACCCCGGCTCACCGGGAGCCGGCCAAACACCTCGCTCTCCGTGCGTGCCTTGGGAGCCCACGCTTAAGCCCCCCCACCATCCACGACTGAGCTTCTTTAAAGCCAGCTGCGCCCCAAAAGACTCCGCGGTCCTGGTACCATAGAGGATTTTTGGCCCGCACAGTGGAGCCCTCTGGTGGCCGAAAACAGTACTGCACCGGATTTGCTGGCCCGCGATTTGGCTCCATCTAGTGGCCGAAAAAAAGTACTACAAGTAATGAGATAAAAAAAATCTCATTTATGATCACACTAAAACCTTTGGTTTCAGAGAAGAAGTGATGAACTACTTTCACCGAGCTGAACTTCAATCATCAATCACATTTGATTCATAAAGCACCTTTCATCCGGGTACATGAAATACAAGGTGCTTTGACATTTTGATTGAAAAACAAGCAAGACCAAAAAATAAAAGCTGGGAGACCAATGCACCCTGACATACAATATAGAATGTATCAAATGTATAACAAGATCAAAGTTCAAGGATTAAGGCTAAAAAAGAATCAGTCCACAACAATAAAAAAAATAATAAAAAAACTTTATAAGAGATAGATAAATAAATAAAACAGATACCTTTAAAAAATGTTCCTCCGGTTACTCCGGTTCCTCCGGTTCCTCCGGTTACTCCGGTTACTCCGGTTCCTCCGGTTCCTCCGGTTCCTCCGGTTCCTCCGGTTCCTCCGGTTTCTTCTCCGGTTCGTTCGTTTTTTAAGCATACTCTTAAATTAGCAACCTGTGCCAGACCAGGTCTCATCCCTCCATCCATCCAGACCAGGTCTCATCCCTCCATCCATCCAGACCAGGTCTCATCCCTCCATCCATCCAGACCAGGTCTCATCCCTCCATCCATCCAGACCAGGTCTCATCCCTCCCTCCATCCAGACCAGGTCTCATCCCTCCATCCATCCAGACCAGGTCTCATCCCTCCATCCATCCAGACCAGGTCTCATCCCTCCATCCATCCAGACCAGGTCTCATCCCTCCCTCCATCCAGACCAGGTCTCATCCCTCCATCCATCCAGACCAGGTCTCATCCCTCCCTCCATCCAGACCAGGTCTCATCCCTCCATCCAGACCAGGTCTCATCCCTCCATCCATCCACACCAGGTCTCATCCCTCCATCCACACCAGGTCTCATCCCTCCATCCAGACCAGGTCTCATCCCTCCATCCAGACCAGGTCTCATCCCTCCATCCATCCAGACCAGGTCTCATCCCTCCATCCATCCAGACCAGGTCTCATCCCTCCATCCATCCAGACCAGGTCTCATCCCTCCATCCATCCAGACCAGGTCTCATCCCTCCATCCATCCAGACCAGGTCTCATCCCTCCATCCATCCAGACCAGGTCTCATCCCTCCAACCATCCAGACCAGGTCTCATCCCTCCATCCAGACCAGGTCTCATCCATCCATCCAGACCAGGTCTCATCCATCCATCCAGACCAGGTCTCATCCCTCCATCCATCCAGACCAGGTCTCATCCCTCCATCCATCCAGACCAGGTCTCATCCCTCCCTCCATCCAGACCAGGTCTCATCCCTCCATCCAGACCAGGTTTCATCCCTCCCTCCATCCAGACCAGGTCTCATCCCTCCATCCATCCAGACCAGGTCTCATCCCTCCATCCATCCAGACCAGGTCTCATCCCTCCATCCATCCAGACCAGGTCTCATCCCTCCATCCATCCAGACCAGGTCTCATCCCTCCATCCATCCAGACCAGGTCTCATCCCTCCATCCAGACCAGGTCTCATCCATCCATCCAGACCAGGTCTCATCCCTCCATCCATCCAGACCAGGTCTCATCCCTCCATCCATCCAGACCAGGTCTCATCCCTCCATCCATCCAGACCAGGTCTCATCCCTCCATCCATCCAGACCAGGTCTCATCCCTCCATCCATCCATCCAGACCAGGTCTCATCCCTCCATCCCTCCATCCAGACCAGGTCTCATCCCTCCATCCAGACCAGGTCTCATCCCTCCATCCATCCAGACCAGGTCTCATCCCTCCATCCAGACCAGGTCTCATCCCTCCATCCATCCAGACCAGGTCTCATCCCTCCATCCATCCAGACCAGGTCTCATCCCTCCATCCAGACCAGGTCTCATCCCTCCATCCATCCAGACCAGGTCTCATCCCTCCATCCATCCAGACCAGGTCTCATCCCTCCCTCCATCCAGACCAGGTCTCATCCCTCCATCCAGACCAGGTTTCATCCCTCCATCCATCCAGACCAGGTCTCATCCCTCCATCCAGACCAGGTCTCATCCCTCCATCCATCCAGACCAGGTCTCATCCCTCCATCCATCCAGACCAGGTCTCATCCCTCCCTCCATCCAGACCAGGTCTCATCCCTCCATCCAGACCAGGTTTCATCCCTCCATCCATCCAGACCAGGTCTCATCCCTCCATCCATCCAGACCAGGTCTCATCCCTCCATCCATCCAGACCAGGTCTCATCCCTCCATCCATCCAGACCAGGTCTCATCCCTCCATCCATCCTGACCAGGTCTCATCCCTCCATCCAGGAGTTGGAGGTCAGAGAGGAAGAGGAGTCATCACTTCATCTTCACTCGGTTTCTAACGCTGATGTTTTTTATTTCAAGAGTACTTGAATACTTTTACACATGCTGCTGATGTTTTTACATGTTGGATGTTACATGAATATTTCCATCTTCTCACTTCATTTTTACATCAACAACTTTGAAAACTGAAGGAATCAAATTAAAACAATCAGATAAATCAATCAAATATTGTACAAACTGGAAAAGTTGAATGTAAAATGGAAATGTTTAGATTTGAAGCTCAAACTTTCTTTCAGGGAAGAAACAAGATTCTAAGAATCTAAACGTGAAGTCAAACATGAAAACATTTAGAGACAGAATCAAGAATAAAACAAGAATAATGAGATAAAAATCTAATTCATGATCAAACATCAACAATCCAGTAAATGATTTAATGTTTAAATGTGAAAAAAGATCAAATAAAATACAATAAACCAAAAAATGTAAGATAAATGGTGATCATCTCCTTCTTCAGCATCATCATCTTCATCATGGAGACTCTGAGGAACCAGAACCAGAGTCCAAGTCCAGGATCCAACAGAGACAGTTTCTCTGAGCGGAGACTCTGGAGACTAAAGTGGACACAGAGACACTGAGGAACCAGAATCAGACCTGTACCAGAGTCCAAATCCAGCACAGAGAGGTCCAGAGAAGCTGGTGTTGAAGGTGTGGAGGTGGATCAGTCTGTCAGAGACAGAGACTTCATAGAAGGACAGAGTTCCAGCAGGAACGTCCACGTAAACTGCTGCTCTGTTAGAGTCTGAAGATGGAGATGAGGAGGTGGTGGGTGTTAGTCTCTTATTGTGAAGGACACTGTACTGATCACCTGGATCACAGTCCAGCCTCCAGGAATGATGGTTTCCTCCAAACTCACAGTCACCAGAGTCTGGACATGGAGATGAGGAGGTGATGGATGTTAGTCTTTTATTGTGATGGATGTTACTCTTTTATTGTGAAGGACACGGTACTGAAGACCTGGAGAACAGAACAGACTCCAGGAATGATGGTTTCCTCCAAACCAAGAGTCACCAGAGCCTCCTCTCCTGCTGATTCTTCTGTAACTCACTGATACAGAAACTCCTCCGCTCCACCGGACCTCCCAGTAACAGCGACCCGTCAGAACTTCATCTAAACAGCAGCTGAGGCCAGGAATCAAACCTGTCTGGATGATCAGGATACGACTGATCCTCCTCCACAAACATCATCTTCCTGTTGTCGTCAGACAGTTTGATGTATTTGTGGACTGTGTTTGTGTCGACGGTGAGTTGACAGGAATCTGATGGAGAGAACAAACAAGCAGCTGCAGTTATTATTGATCAGTTATTGATCACTGATGGACTCATGAAGGAGTGAAGATGGTTGAATAAAAACACACTTACACTTCCTCAGACCTGGTGTCAGCCATCGTTTTCCAGCAGGCTCCACCCTGGAAGGAGGAGGAGGAGGGTCAGACCAGATCCGTCTCTCTCAGGGGAGGGATGTTATTTAGAGGACCCTGGTCCTCTAAATAACATCCCACCCTGACAGGAGGACGGGGGTCAGGTCCAGCTCTCTCTCAGAAAGAAAGAAGTCGAAATGTGGAGAAAAAAGTCAAAATTTGGAGAAAAAAGACAAAATGTGGAGGAAAAAGTTGAAATGTGGAGAAAAAAGAGGGAATGACGGACACAATTTACCCTTGTCATTTATTTATTTAAAACGTTTTTTATTTACACAGTTTCAACACAATTTGAGACGGAAAATACATGTGAAATGTCACGCAGCTCCATCCGGGATTTAGACCGGGTGAACCTGCAGAAACCCAGCGGAGAATTACGCAGCTCCATCCGGGATTTAGACTGGGTGAACCTGCAGAAACCCAGCGGAGAATTACGCAGCTCCATCCGGGATTTAGAGCACCAGAACCTGCAGAAACCCAGCGTAGATGTACCCAGCTCCATCCGGTATTTAGAGCACCAGAACCTGCAGAAACCCAGCGGAGAATTACGCAGCTCCATCCGGGATTTAGACCGGGTGAACCTGCAGAAAACCAGCGGAGAATTACGCAGCTCCATCCGGGATTTAGACCGGGTGAACCTGCAGAAACCCAGCGGAGAATTACGCAGCTCCATCGGGGATTTAGACCGGGTGAACCTGCAGAAAACCAGCGGAGAATTACGCAGCTCCATCCGGGATTTAGACCAACTGATGCTGCAGAAAACCAGCGGAGAATTACGCAGCTCCATCCGGGATTTAGACCCGGTGAACCTGCAGAAAACCAGCGGAGAATTACGCAGCTCCATCCGGGATTTAGACCAACTGATGCTGCAGAAACCCAGCCGAGCATCCCGCAGCTCCTTCCGGGTTCCGCCCCCCCCCCGATCCCCGAGTTCCCGTCCCGCTGCAGCCTCCCGTCGTCCCGAGGAAAAAGTCAGCACTGCCAGCCACGTAGCCCCGCACCAGCCCCGCACCAGCCCCGCACGAGCCCCGCACCAGCCCCGCATGAGCCCCGCGGGTCCCCGCGGCTCCGGCCCCCGAGACAGAACCTCCACCCCGGCTCACCGGGAGCCGGCCAAACACCTCGCTCTCCGTGCGTGCCTTGGGAGCCCACGCTTAAGCCCCCCCACCATCCACGACTGAGCTTCTTTAAAGCCAGCTGCGCCCCAAAAGACTCCGCGGTCCTGGTACCATAGAGGATTTTTGGCCCGCACAGTGGAGCCCTCTGGTGGCCGAAAACAGTACTGCACCGGATTTGCTGGCCCGCGATTTGGCTCCATCTAGTGGCCGAAAAAAAGTACTACAAGTAATGAGATAAAAAAAATCTCATTTATGATCACACTAAAACCTTTGGTTTCAGAGAAGAAGTGATGAACTACTTTCACCGAGCTGAACTTCAATCATCAATCACATTTGATTCATAAAGCACCTTTCATCCGGGTACATGAAATACAAGGTGCTTTGACATTTTGATTGAAAAACAAGCAAGACCAAAAAATAAAAGCTGGGAGACCAATGCACCCTGACATACAATATAGAATGTATCAAATGTATAACAAGATCAAAGTTCAAGGATTAAGGCTAAAAAAGAATCAGTCCACAACAATAAAAAAAATAATAAAAAAACTTTATAAGAGATAGATAAATAAATAAAACAGATACCTTTAAAAAATGTTCCTCCGGTTACTCCGGTTCCTCCGGTTCCTCCGGTTACTCCGGTTACTCCGGTTCCTCCGGTTCCTCCGGTTCCTCCGGTTCCTCCGGTTCCTCCGGTTTCTTCTCCGGTTCGTTCGTTTTTTAAGCATACTCTTAAATTAGCAACCTGTGCCAGACCAGGTCTCATCCCTCCATCCATCCAGACCAGGTCTCATCCCTCCATCCATCCAGACCAGGTCTCATCCCTCCATCCATCCAGACCAGGTCTCATCCCTCCATCCATCCAGACCAGGTCTCATCCCTCCCTCCATCCAGACCAGGTCTCATCCCTCCATCCATCCAGACCAGGTCTCATCCCTCCATCCATCCAGACCAGGTCTCATCCCTCCATCCATCCAGACCAGGTCTCATCCCTCCCTCCATCCAGACCAGGTCTCATCCCTCCATCCATCCAGACCAGGTCTCATCCCTCCCTCCATCCAGACCAGGTCTCATCCCTCCATCCAGACCAGGTCTCATCCCTCCATCCATCCACACCAGGTCTCATCCCTCCATCCACACCAGGTCTCATCCCTCCATCCAGACCAGGTCTCATCCCTCCATCCAGACCAGGTCTCATCCCTCCATCCATCCAGACCAGGTCTCATCCCTCCATCCATCCAGACCAGGTCTCATCCCTCCATCCATCCAGACCAGGTCTCATCCCTCCATCCATCCAGACCAGGTCTCATCCCTCCATCCATCCAGACCAGGTCTCATCCCTCCATCCATCCAGACCAGGTCTCATCCCTCCAACCATCCAGACCAGGTCTCATCCATCCATCCAGACCAGGTCTCATCCCTCCATCCATCCTGACCAGGTCTCATCCCTCCATCCATCCAGACCAGGTCTCATCCCTCCATCCATCCAGACCAGGTCTCATCCATCCATCCAGACCAGGTCTCATCCCTCCATCCATCCAGACCAGGTCTCATCCCTCCATCCAGACCAGGTCTCATCCCTCCATCCATCCAGACCAGGTCTCATCCCTCCATCCATCCAGACCAGGTCTCATCCCTCCATCCATCCAGACCAGGTCTCATCCCTCCATCCATCCAGACCAGGTCTCATCCCTCCATCCAGACCAGGTCTCATCCCTCCATCCATCCAGACCAGGTCTCATCCCTCCATCCATCCAGACCAGGTCTCATCCCTCCATCCAGACCAGGTCTCATCCCTCCATCCATCCAGACCAGGTCTCATCCCTCCATCCATCCAGACCAGGTCTCATCCCTCCATCCATCCAGACCAGGTCTCATCCCTCCATCCATCCAGACCAGGTCTCATCCATCCATCCAGACCAGGTCTCATCCCTCCATCCAGACCAGGTCTCATCCCTCCATCCATCCAGACCAGGTCTCATCCCTCCATCCATCCAGACCAGGTCTCATCCCTCCATCCAGACCAGGTCTCATCCATCCATCCAGACCAGGTCTCATCCCTCCATCCAGACCAGGTCTCATCCCTCCATCCATCCAGACCAGGTCTCATCCCTCCATCCATCCAGACCAGGTCTCATCCCTCCATCCAGACCAGGTCTCATCCCTCCATCCATCCAGACCAGGTCTCATCCCTCCATCCATCCAGACCAGGTCTCATCCCTCCATCCAGGAGTCGGAGGTCAGAGAGGAAGAGGAGTCATCACTTCATCTTCACTCGGTTTCTAACGCTGATGTTTTTTATTTCAAGAGTACTTGAATACTTTTACACATGCTGCTGATGTTTTTACATGTTGGATGTTACATGAATATTTCCATCTTCTCACTTCATTTTTACATCAACAACTTTAAAAACTGAAGGAATCAAATTAAAACAATCAGATAAATCCATCAAATATTGTACAAACTGGAAAAGTTGAATGTAAAATGGAAATGTTTAGATTTGAAGCTCAAACTTTCTTTCAGGGAAGAAACAAGATTCTAAGAATGTAAACGTGAAGTCAAACATGAAAACATTTAGAGACAGAATCAAGAATAAAACAAGATTAATGAGATAAAAATCTAATTCATGATCAAACATCAACAATCCAGTAAATGATTTAATGTTTAAATGTGAAAAAAGATCAAATAAAATACAATAAACCAAAAAATGTAAGATAAATGGTGATCATCTCCTTCTTCATCATCATCATCTTCATCATGGAGACTCTGAGGAACCAGAACCAGAGTCCAAGTCCAGGATCCAACAGAGACAGTTTCTCTGAGCGGAGACTCTGGAGACTAAAGTGGACACAGAGACACTGAGGAACCAGAACCAGGACCAGAGTCCAAATCCAGCACAGAGAGGTCCAGAGAAGCTGGTGTTGAAAGTGTGGAGGTGGATCAGTCTGTCAGAGACAGAGACTTCATAGAAGGACAGAGTTCCAGCAGGAACGTCCACGTACACTGCTGCTCTGTCAGAGAATGAACATGGAGATGAGGAGGTGATGGGTGTTAGTCTTTTATTGTGAAGGACACGGTACTGAAGACCTGGATCACAGTCCAGCCTCCAGGAATGATCGTTTCCTCCAAACTTACAGTCACCAGAGCCTCCTCTCCTGCTGATTCTTCTGTAACTCACTGATACAGAAACATATCTGCTCCACTGGACCTCCCAGTAACAGCGACCCGTCAGAACTTCTGTACACAGCAGCTGAGGCCAGTAATCAAACCTGTCTGGATGATCAGGATACGACTGATCCTCCTCCACCAACATCATCTTCCTGTTGTCATCAGACAGTTTGATGTTGTTGTGGACTGTGTTTGTGTCGACGGTGAGTTGACAGGAATCTGATGGAGAGAACAAACAAGCAGCTGCAGTTATTATTGATCAGTTATTGATCACTGATGGACTCATGAAGGAGTGAAGATGGTTGAATAAAAACACACTTACACTTCCTCAGACCTGGTGTCAGCCATCGTTGTCCAGCAGGCTCCACCCTGGAAGGAGGAGGAGGAGGGTCAGACCAGATCAGTCTCTCTCAGGGGAGGGATGTTATTTAGAGGACCCTGGTCCTCTAAATAACATCCCACCCCTGACAGGAGGACGGGGGTCAGGTCCAGCTCTCTCTCAGAAAGAAAGAAGTCGAAATGTGGAGAAAAAAGTCAAAATTTGGAGAAAAAAGACAAAATGTGGAGAAAAAAGTTGAAATGTGGAGAAAAAAGAGGGAATGACGGACACAATTTACCCTTGTCATTTATTTATTTAAAACGTTTTTTATTTACACAGTTTCAACACAATTTGAGACGGAAAATACATGTGAAATGTCACGCAGCTCCATCCGGGATTTAGACCGGGTGAACCTGCAGAAACCCAGCGGAGAATTACGCAGCTCCATCCGGGATTTAGACTGGGTGAACCTGCAGAAACCCAGCGGAGAATTACGCAGCTCCATCCGGGATTTAGAGCACCAGAACCTGCAGAAACCCAGCGGAGAATTACGCAGCTCCATCCGGGAT